>NC_136644.1:12174588-12394588 GCF_949748355.1 Melanostigma gelatinosum | reverse complement strand
ACTTATTGACTCGATCCTTTAAATCCCATTTAGTCATTACAGGAGAAGAGACGGATTAGCAGAGTGATTTCAACTGTGAAGGTTGTGCAGCTCACAGCAGGATGTGCATCTTTAACACCATGCACTCCATCATTCATCAAAATGTATGTGGACTATATTGTAGCAATAATAACATTTCTATTTTTTATTGTTCTATATTTATTTGATTGGTTATTGAAGAGTGGCACCAGAACTAGTAGTGGCGAGCGGGTGGTTGTCCTGGCTGATAATGTTTTTGTAATAATAAAAATAATAAAACATGAACAGGATATAATAAATAATACACCTTCAGCTGCTGCAAAATGAAACGAGGAGGGGTCTGGTTTAGAAGGGATGATCAATGAGTTGGGATTTAGGATAAAAAGGAATTGAATGAATGAATTAAAATAAATGTAGGTGTAATGATAAGTTATAAAACATGCTAAGAAAATAACTGGAATGACAAGGATATAGAAATAAAACATGAACTATAGCAATCATACAACTAGATTTAAAAAATACTTTTTTATCTAAACCGTTCTTCCTAGCAACTGTATTTCCTCTTAAAGAACAGATGTTAAGAGAAAATAGATTACATTGCAGTTGATTTTGTATGATCAATCAGGGAAGTCACAAGAATGAATTTACTGTACAAAATTAAAACAAGGCCCTGGTGCCACAGATCTGAGTTCAAAACTAAAGAGAGCTTTCTGTAAAAACGATGCATCTGGTTTAAAAGGAAGGCAATGTGGATCAGTGAAGCACTGAGATGGACCAAAGAAAAAAGGGCCGTACCATATTACAACAACCCTGTGTATCTCATCACTCATGATGAACTCGGATGATGAATGATACTTCTTCCTTTTTAAAATCTCAAATAATTATAATGAAAAAGTGTAAATCCCTCCACTATTCAAATGGTGGTTTCATGACAAGCCTCTGATTATGACAGAATTAATTCATGCTGGTTATTAATGAGAGGCCTTCATCTACTTCCACAAAAATATGTATTCATACATGATAAACTATCATCCCAGGAATAAATGGGGAGTTGTCTATATGTTGTTTATGTGATGAAAGATACAAATGCCATGTGTAAAATCTATACACACACACATATATAGGGAAATATAATATCATTTACATATAAAATACTTGTTTGCACCATAATGGCATATCGTAATGAGGGAGGCCAATGACTGCAGGACTGTAGGCCTTTTTGTAATTACATCTCTCGCAACATTTTTTGTCACAGTTCCCCCCCGAAACAAAAGGAACAGTAATAATTGGTGTTTAAATTGGGTTCTCTTTCTTCCTTTAAATCAATGCTGGATAATAATGGAAAACATGCAGACTGGGTAAAGTAGTTCATGAGTGAATTAAACATGAAGAATACTTTTTACATTAAATTGAATAAGTCAGCAGGAGAAACTCTTTCATATCAACTGGAAATAGGCTGACATCTGATTCAAATAACACTCGTAATGATCCTTTAAAATATAAATGAAAAGAAGACAAACAAATCATCTGTAAAATCTCAGTATGTGCCTCTTCATCTTTAATCAGCAAATGAAAAGGGAAATTATCAAAGCTTTCCATAATTAATGGCACAACACGAGATAACAAGTGCTGCCGTTCAATTAAAAGTTATATTAATTTTAAATGAGCTCCAATTAGGCCAGCAGTGAAAATCAAGTAGATAAGATGATTGAGTAATTATATTTTTTTCATTTCTCAAATATTGACAGTGTGTTAATTAGAGCTGGAGAAGAATGAGTGAGCTCTGTGGTGAAGCTTTTTTTTGTGTCACTTTCAGTGGTTCATTATACTGTAGCTTTTATCCCACATATCTTTGTATGTACATCATTTCAACAGAACTCTCCACTCAACCATCTGACTTGCATCCATCCATACTTAAACCATTCATGTGTTAAGAAACTTTCACAAATCCACAAATCTGTAAACTAATACAAAAACAAACAACAAGTAAATTAGGATTTGCACAGGATTGATAATAACACCCCCCAAAAAAATAAAAATAAAAACAGAGAGGCAATTTACATAACCTTTCAAGGTGCTGATGGCAAGGCTACCAACAGAACACTTATTCTGAGTCTTGTTGCTTGAAGTCTCACCTTGTCTGTTATAATCATCCTGTTCACAGTGAACCATGTCCTTGTAACCCTTGGTCGTCCCGTACAGTAACCTGTCAACAACCAAGGACACATGTTGTCAGTTGTGTTCCTATAATAAAGGATAGTCCTTCTGAATGAATCCAGTGAAAGTCACTGTGCAGCTTTGTTTTGTCCTTTTGTTGGGTTCAGGTACACAAACATTTACCATTCGGCATGAAACAGGACAGGGTGTGTGGTTGGGAAACAATACAGTAAACACAAGGCCAAGACTGATTTGTCTCTACAGAGAGTGCTAATCATCAATAACAGTACATACATTGCATATGACCCTGCTTGTATGGAAGGTAATAAGGAACACATATAAAGGGGCAGAATTGAAATGTTAACTTCAAATTAACATTATCTTCAAAACACACAATTTTAGTAGATTTTGTTTTCAAGAATCCAAGGAAGTGGCATACACATTTGTTTTGTCTGTCTGCTATTGTGATGTATAAAGCATGTGCTCCACTGAGTTCTGCTGGATAATCAAGGGTTCCTCAGAGGGAATAATTGTTTCGATCCTCCCTTGTGAAAAGAAAACTGGAGCTATCAGCTCTCCTCTGGAATTATCAGAAGAGATGTGACTCTACCAAACCATCTGTGGCTCAAATCATACTTGTAAATATGTGTTTTAGTCTCAAGAGTAGACTTTTGTGTTTTACTGGGGGGGGGCGATATGACCATGATGCAGTGATGGTATGATATCAATTACCAATATCAAAAGGGATACTTCACTCAAAACATGATTCTACCTCTTTTCACTCTGTTGGCAAAGTAAGGGGACATGTCCTTAAGAGTGATATACATATATATATATATATGTATATATATATATATATATATATATATATATATATATATATATATATAAAGCACGGATGTGTTTATTGAATGAAAATGTGGTATAGGCCTGCATTCTGTTTTCTACTATGTCTGAACTGAGACAGCCCCGACGCCCTCCAAGCACCAGAGCGCACTCCCAGTTCTAACCTGGTCTGGTCTTGGTGCTGGTCGAAGGCCTTGAGTGTTTCACTGGAGGAGTAGGACTTCTGAGTGGGGACCCGAAGTCCCTGGGAGCCGATAGCACAGTCTTCACTGTCCCCTGATGAACCTAGAAGACATAGATACACACCCATGAGCAGACACACACAGGCACAAAATCACACATGCACTTAAAAGCAAACACCTAAACATCCTCAAAAACATTGTGAAGACATTGCTGCCCAGCCTCGAGACTGTGGCTGGGTTATATTATTTACAATTTCCTTTTCTGTTAAATGTATACTCATAGACATATACATCCAGTGTTAAGAAGCGTTAAGGAGTGAACACATGTCCACTCTCCTCTGCTGCCCATTGCAACCTGCGCAATCTTGGGATTTTCTTTGATCGATCCATGTCGTTTGACCCTCATGTTAAGCAGCTGTCCAGGTCATGTTTCTTCCATCTAAGAAATATCAGTAAACTGAGATCTGTAGTATCAACACCTGAATTAGAAATGATCATACACACATTTATCTCTTCACGCATTGACTACTGTAACTCACTTTTCACATCACTCAGTGCATCTGCTCTTAACCGTCTGCAGGTCATCCAAAACGCTGCCGCCAGATTGCTCACCAGGACAAATCGACGGTCTCACATCACCCCCGTACTCCGATCTCTCCACTGGCTTCCTGTATCATCTAGGATACACTTTAAAATTCTCACCATCACTTACAGAGCACTTCATGGTCAGGCTCCGACTTATGTAGCTGATCTACTTCGCCCCTATTCACCCGCCCGCACTCTCAGGTCAAACGCTCTTGGTCTTCTGTCAGTCCCACGCACACGATTTAAGAGCCGTGGTGACCGAGCCTTTGAGGCAGTGGCCCCGAGGCTCTGGAATGCTCTGCCTGCCACGCTGCGCCTCGCAGATACTGTGAATACTTTTAAGAACCAGCTCAAAACCCACCTGTTTAGGCTGGCGTTTGAGTAAAAAGTAAACCCATGTCCTAGACCTGCTCTTAAAATATGTTTTACATTTATTATTTTTTATTATTTTTTATTTTATTTTTTATTTTTCTCTGTGTATATAATTTATTGACCCTAGGGTCACATTGTGTTTTTTATGCTTTTAAATGTCTGCTCTGTTAAGCACTTTGTGATATTATGTCTGTGAAAAGCGCGATATGAATAAAATTCATTCAATTCATTCATGATGAGTTTACTGTGCAATATAATTATTTGGGTTTCAGAATGTTTTGGAGCAATATATCAATACAGCCCCAGTCATTATTCACCCCTAACACAAACATGATTTTCCCAGTGTCTATGCGAGCAGGTACGCACATCTGAACTTTTTTATTTATAACAGCAAATGATATTTGTGGAGGAGACAGTTTCACTGGCTGCAAGTAAGATGATTCTCACCTCCTTCATCTGGTCTGCAACACAAAATATAATTCTGTCCGAAGTGCAGTGAAAGCCTGAAAGCCAATATTCTGTGGCTCCTGGGGATCAGCTCCAAAGCTGCAGGTTGCTCTATGGAGGACTGCTTTCTCAGCAGCTGGAGTAAGTAGAGCCTCGGGCCAGCTGGAGAAATCACCCAGAACCTTCCTCCTGTACTACACACGGAATATCTACTTCTGCCTTCTGGGAAGCACTGCTAGGAATTCACATGTATTTGTTGGCCCCATAACTTTCTTAACACATAAACCCCCCCCCCCCCCCCCCGACACACACACACACACTGCCCCTTCACATACAATGATCTACATCAGGGGTTCTTAACCTTTTTGACCTCAGGGCCCAACTTTTCAAGTACAAAGTGTCCCGGGGCCCATTCAAATATTAACACTGTTCGTTTAACGAATTGATCTCACTCTTGGTTTGATTTGTATTCAATAACTGTATTGTTACCAATTCAACTCCACCCCTATTTTGGAGCAAAACCGCCTAAAATGACATACCCAAATTAAAATGGCTGTAGCTTCTGAACCACTCTGACTATATGCATCACAAGTGTCAGAAAACCTGTAGGTCATACAGAAACAGAGCAGTGGCCCTTTGGAGTCCGTATAAAATAAAATAAAGTATATTTCAGTGTAAATAACTGCCTGTGGCTGTATCTGTACAGGTAAAGGGCAGTATAGGGCTGTAACTACACTATCAGTGAACAACTGCCTCAAATTTGAAGAAGATTGGACAACGTTTGACCATTCTACAGTGTTTTTCCATGAAGAGATCCAGGCGGAGCTCTAAAAGGATATTTGGAGACCCAAATGGACACATGGTAACCAAATGATATTCTGACACACTAAAGGTGTTTCTCCCTTTATATTTTGATATTATTTTATTTTCCTTTTAATTTTAGCCTTTGCAAATTGCAAAAACGATGTATATATGGCCGAAGACGTGGTGTGTGAGTAGCGGACTTGCTGTGTGTAATGGCTGGGACCGAGCGCACGATCGAGCTACGCAAAGATTTTACGTTGGTTGACGGCTTATAAAAGAGGAAGATAAGGTTTGTACTATAAGTACCAGCGTTTTCTGAAGCCACTTGCTCCATGGTAACATCTGCTAGCACATTGTTGGGTCTGTAATGTGTCTTTTTCCGTCGAAATGCTGCAAGATCCGACTTGCAGCGGTTATGGCGACTTTGGACAGTGTGTGTTTTGGCTCCTTTTGTGAAAAATCCATAAGAAATTAAAGAAAATCGATGATTTCTTTGCAAAGATGAGGATTTTGGGCATGCTGGGATACCAAACACGGCCATGTTTTCTGAAGTAGTTTGCGCAAGCAAGCCGTAGGAACAGAAGGGGAGGGGATTGAACAGGCAAACCCTTGTCAAATAACTGAGATGATACAATGTGATGATCACAAAGACATTTATTTATCATGTGTATGTAAACCTGCATACACAACAAAAAGCCCAACAGACTTGCGCACACATTTAGACTTTTGGTGGGGTATCGTCTTCATTTTTTATTTTTAAAAACTTATCCATAACTTTCGCTACAGGCTAGCGGCTAGCTGAGTGTCTTCTTCTGCTTATTGCAGCTTGTTAAACAACTGACTGACGCATTACCGCCACCAGGTGGTGGGAAGCTATATTGTAACTGAGCGTCTCATGGATAACAGTAATATCTCTGGTGTCTTCAATTGATAACCTATGCGGTCCCGCGGCCCTCGCGGCCCACAGGTGCAAAACTGAAAGTTGTTGCGGCCCTCTAGGTGGCGCTCGCGGCCCAATCGCCCCATGGTTAAGAATCACTGATCTACATGGTGCTTGCATTGTTGATCTTCTGTAGAATGTGTTTTCCTTTTGAAACAATCTTTAGTCTAATTTCCGTAGTTTTGGTCACATCCTCTGTCAGAGGGATGTAGCAAGAAATTACACTTTGGACCATCAGGCAGGTTGAAAAGAAAAAGATAATAGTTAAGGGCAGATTATCTCTATTTGCCGAATAACAAGTTAAAACCAAAAATGAATGCACTCATAATATTGGTAATAATCTCTCACTGCAAAGGAAAACTGTGGGCAGTAGAGGGAAATCTGAAACAGGGAGGCGGTCTGTAAACTGTGATGAATGTTAACATCTGAACGTTGAAGGAATATTCTCAGTTTTGTTTTTGTTTGTCCAACCTGGTATGTAAATATTACTGTTAGCAATGATGGACATGACTAAGGCTACATCCACACTACTACATTTTCGAGTTTTAAAACAAAAACGTTCTCCGTCCACACGGTGTTTCAGCATCGTTTTCGAGATGATCTCCGTCCAGACTAAAGCGCTTGAAAACTAATATCACGTGACTCTCCACGTACACTGGGCATGCGTACACTCGTAGCTCTGCTGCCTGAAGTCTCTGTCATACTGGACAACAATCAAAGTCCTCCGTTTTGTGTCCGTCCTCCTCAAAGCCGCTAACCATGACTTCAGACGTCCACTCCGTAGGTCTGATAACGCCGCTGGACACGCCGCTCACTAATCGCTCCAATAACAGCTGCTTCCTCCGTAATAATGCAGACTTTAACTGAACAACAGCTGCTAGTAAAGACAACAAGGTCAGCAACACCTGTAATCAGTTTTCCATGTTGAATTAACCTGGTAGTCGATCGATTATCAACGTTGTTGTTCATGATTTTCTGGGAAACGGTCACGTGATAGTAGCGAACGCGGGTGTGGAAGTCATCGTTTCCAAACGTATCGAAGACATAACCCCGGAGTTTTCAAACTTATCCGTCCTCGGGAGCGTTTTCAAACTTCTCTGTTTCCAATGCTCGAAAACGCTGGCGTAGTGTGGACGCTCAGTGTAAACGCTCCAAAACATATGCTTTTCCAAATGGAAACGGAGTAGTGTGGACGTGGCCTAAATACGACCCATTGATGTAAAAAAAACCTGGCTGTGAAAGATTTGGCGATGCATACTGTACTCAAGGTTGGTAGGTATATGAGGAAAATATTGGTCTTTAATTAAAAATGTGAACCTTCCCTTATCACCTCTGTTGTAATGAAAATGATAGACTTGGATAAACACTCGTCAATGGGCGACTCTTCGGAAAATCATAGCTGCAGTAGATATCTTAGTCTTAACTGGAAGCTTTAATATAAAAGAGTAGATGTGTTGATCCCTAAATGTGAGGCCAACAAAGGATCTCTGAAGACTCAGCTCATGAATGAATGTAGAAACACATGAATGGGTGACTGAGCTGAATGAGCTAACTCACCAGTGTATGGCCCCTCCTTGTCCTTGCGGCTCTTGGTGAGCGAGCAGTATGGACGTCGCTCTTTCACTTCCATAGTGCTTCTGCTTGTGCTGCTGGCAAACATACAGGCATGCTGCTGTACAGCTGCAGAGACAGAGAGACAGACAGAGAGTCAGGGTTGTTGGACTGAACCTGCAAACACACACACACACACATAGACAAAGGAGTAATCAATGACAAAGTGAGAACAACAACAAGGCCATTACATTTTAATTTAAACTGACATCAGTGCACTGTAATCAATGACAACTACTACAGCAACAGTGTATACAGTATGTGCTCCTGTGGTGACTTGATTGAAACATCACCATCTACACTGTGTGTATTTCTCAGTCAGCAGCAGCACGCTCAGCTGTTTTGTTCATTCCTATTGGTTAACATGGATACCAAAGAGACACATTCTGCGAGCCGTGCACATACAGTGTGTTCAGAAAAGGCTTCACACAAATACAGACAAATATGCATCGAGGTTAATTCATATTATACAAACATCCATTTGCAGGATTTGCCATTTTGTTTGTCATTTGTCTCTATTTATTTTGTTCATCAATGGATTGTTCATTATCCCTGCCAGGAGATTATGTATTCAGTTGTGTGTGTGTGTGTGTGTGTGTGTGTGTGTGTGTGTGTGTGTGTGTGTGTGTGTGTGTGTGTGTGTGTCTGTGTTGTCTGTCCACTGCTAATCGTGAATATCCTACTGTTCAAGGTTGTACCCAAAGTTTGTTTGTCGTCTCCAAAACTATTTCTTCACATCTCCAGAAAAAGTAGTTCATAATGTGAATGCATGTCACTTGATTGTGCCATCTGGCATTTAAGGTATGTAAACAAAAACCTTGGAGTGTAGTGGAGAGGCAGCACATTCCTGTTCCCTTTGGTTGTATTATACAACACCTAGCAGTAGTAGAGTTGGCCTGAATACATATTAAGTCAAAAGAAATGGCTGACAAGAGGCAAACAGATGCACTTCTCAATTAATTAATTGATTGTTTAAGTAGTCTATTTCGCAGAAATGGCCATCATTCTCTTGCTGTATTGATGATTAGCTTTTTTCCCTCTTTTTCATGTCACAGTAAATTGTATCTCTTTGGGTATTGGACTGTTCATTCATAAGGACATTCATAAGGAGTAGCCTATATATCTACTGTATTTATATCTACATTTACATACATGGATATGGACAGATACCTACATTAGGCCATGACATTAGCCGGAGAAGAAGAGTCTATAAGTTTAACCGCGATAGCTTTGTCTCGTCTAGGGATTGCTGATTGTCAGTTTATGAATTGAGTGACCAGGCCTGCTGGTTTTTGTGCCACTCTTTATGCTGAGTTATGAGTAATGAGGTAGAATTGATGCTGCGATGGGACAGTAAGCTGATGGGATGGATCCACAGGCTGTCAGCAGTTCTTTGAGTAATGTGTGCCTCTTTGGATATCGAGTCGCCAGCTGCTGTCACTGGGGAGTTTTACAGTGAGAGCTTAACATGTGCCTTGGTAGCTGCTCAAACACATAGAAATAAGTGCTGGCTTTCATGCTTTGATGGAAAGGTGGACAGAGAATAGAGGGCGAGAGCACACACATAAACCCAAAGGAGAAGAGGAGGTAGACACATGACAACACCAGCGATAACACAGCTTATAAAAGCCAGGTGTGATCAAATGTACGGCAATACTAATTTTGACTTTCTTGAGACAATACTGAATTCAGACAGAGATAAGAAAGTCAAAGGACTGAGTGAGAAGAGGGTTAGTTTGCAAGAAGAGACATGAAGAGAAGCTGGGTGGGGGGAGTAAAGACAGCCAGTCGTGGTCAGACAGCTTTATAAACCTTCAACTTAATCTGAGACACTGAGCCTTAAATCCCCTACCTTCTGGACCTGGATGCATGCATGTGTGTACGTGTGTTTGTTTGTGTGCTTGTGTCATGATGCACTTTGCTGTCTGGACTACTTACTTGGTTTATGCATTCTATCCTGCTTCAAACTACATCTGGTACCTGCCAGAATGAATGCATTTTTGTATCATCTTATCTTTGATGACAGCAGGACAAGAAGGACTATCGCTGTTCTGAAGTACAAGCGACCCAAGTCATTCTATACTATACCTGCTTCTCTCCATTCAGAGTAACACACCTGAGTTAGCTTACAAAGGGATTGAACCCGAAACATTAGAGCCACCACTTCACCTCACCGACACGCCTTTGGACTGCAGAGAATTCAGCAGGAAGCTCGCTCAAAGATAACAAGATCACGCCAAGTAAAAAGAAATGCTCACCATCGAGCCACTATGGGGCCAAGTCCTAATGAGATACATGATATTCATACATTAACTGCTGATCTGCATTGGGGTGGATAATCATGGTGTGCCATGCCGTGATCAGGGGCTGTGTTGGCGGGGGGCCCCTGAATGATTCAGAGGAACAGGAGGCACTGTATGTATTCATTCGTACAGAGCTGTTGTTTAGCAGTTTCCTTCTCCTCACAAAGCAACCTTAACAGTGGAGTTTTGTTTCATGCATACCATAATATAGAATGCATTTTGATGTTACTAAATTAACCTTAATAAGCGCAAGTTCAGTCAGGAAGACACTCATTCATAATCTCTGTCTCTCCTCTCCCTGTAATTACTCTATCATCTGATTGGGGGCGTGCACTTTTAAGTAACCAACCAGATTCCTTAAGCCAATCACATCGTTGCTGTCAAACTTTAAATAGTGTTCTCCTCTCTGCTGCTGTCAGTTATCATTTCAGCTTTAAGCAGATGCGACCCTCCTCTACCCCAGTCCCCTCCAGTCAGCATCACAGTCATGCTCCTGATTCATCATCAGTTTGCAGCAACTCCTTTCACCACCACCAGTGTCTGGACTCCAGGGGGGATTAGGCCTATTGGACCTCAGTATCCCTAGCCTCGCTGATATTACTTCAGGATGGAGTCCAATCGCCAAAGACTTTGCACTTTTCATATTTGATGCATGTATTATAAATCATTGTTAAATTATAAAACGCGTCTCTCCTGACAGTATCTGACAGGGATGTACCGATACCAGTGTCGAGTATCGGTCATGTACTCGTAATCATAAAGAGACTTAACCAAACCTGATACCACCTCATGGCAACGTGAAGTTAACCTCTTGTCAGGTGAGCAGGTAGCATGGAGGAGGAGCAATGTCAGCAGTTTGGAGATATTTTACATCCCTCGTAAAAACGGTAATTTACCGTGAATTGTCAAGATTAGTGCCTTGCATGTAGGGGTGATGCGGTTGAACTGCCTACCAAGGCACCCAGCTGCAAGGATAAACGATGCCCAGACAGGTTAAATCCATCATTTACTGCCAGCTGCAGTGTATGCACAAAAAGGACAACTGTCCCCAGTTCACCTGAAGACACATGCAGACACATTCCCAGTAAGTCTCCACTTTATCAGTTAGTTTAGCTGAGAGAGAGAGAGAGCGGGTGATGAGGAGAATGAAGTTATCAGTAATGTCATAGCTGTAAACGTAGCAGTGCAATGAATAAATGCTACATCTCCTCAAGACCAGAGCCAACTCCCTGTGTCTTGCATGCTACTTGCCGGTTAAAGTGAAGGGGGCGACCGGGGTGACAAGCTCCGCTGTTTTTTTGTTGTTGACATTTTCAATATTTCTTTTAACGGTTTATCTGACAGCATTTATTAGTCCAAATTCTCATCAGTAAATTATTTTTATTATATCGCTATTGCAAACAAACTTCAATGTTAAAATGTCAGCAACAGCATTGATGCAAATAAAACATGCTTTTGAACTCATTGAAATGTACTCATATCTGTACTCAGCATCTATGACATACATTCCCATGTTTTTAACTGTCTTCTGATAAAAAGTGGCAAACCAATCTATTCTGACCTTTAGTGTCTCTAAAATTGGTCACTAATGCATAATTTCTCAGTTCCTTCAAGAAAACTTTCAACTCTAAACAGTTTTTGCTCTGTGTTCACTCTCATTTACATTAGGGGTGGGGGGAAAAACTGATACAGCATAGTATCGCAATATTTTGCGTGGCAATATTGTATCGACATACGGAAGCCAAGTATTGATCTTTTATGTCAACTTTTTGGTACTAGAATAATAAAATCAATTGCTTTTTCAGTCCACTAGGTGGGGCTGAGTTATTTTCTGGGGAGGTCAGCAGAGGTCCCGGGTCAGCGTGATTGTTCAAAACAAAGATGGAGACATCGGAGAAAGAAATCAGAAATGCGCCGTCCGAGTTTAAATCAAACGTCTGGACTTATTTTGGATTTTTTAACAAGGAAGGGAAAAAGGACATGGATATGACACGTGCGATTTGCAAGGAGTGTCGTATGAAAATAAAATACTCTGGGAATATGACAAACATGAGGGCTCACCTCCCACTCCACCATCCAGAGATAACGTTAACCAATGACGGCCAAGCCAACGTTAAATCAGCTCCTCCAAAAAATCAACCAACACTGGACACACTTAGCTTGACAAAGCTTCCATACAACGTTGTGGAAAACGAAGGCTTTTGTTACATGCTCAAGACACTGGAACCTAGGTATATGACTCCATCGTGGCGTTTTTTCACCGACAGCCGTGCCCAAGCTCTACAGAGAAGTGAAGCTTAGAGTTGAGGAATAGTACAGCAGAAGGGTTGCATTAACCTGCGATGCGTGGACTGGACGTCAAGGGCAGTGGATTCCTATGTGACTATAACAGCACAATATCAGAGGACTGGCAAGGCAAGTTTATTTGTATAGCACATTTCAACAACAAGGTAATTCAAAGTGCTTCACATAAAACCATTAAAAGCATCAAAACATAAGGCAAAAGAAAAGGAGATTTAAAAACAATTAAAGAAACAGTGTAAGAAATAAAATTCAGTAGTAAAATGCAGAAATGCAGGAAATTGATTAATATATTAATTGAATGTGGTTCAATTAAAGGCAGCAGCAAACAGAAAGGTCCTCAATCTTGATTTAAATGAGCTGAGGGTCTCAGCAGACCTGCAGCTTTCTGGGACTTTGTTCCAGATATGTGGGTCAGAAAAGCTGAACGCTGCTTCTCCATGTTTAGTTCTGACTCTGGGAACAGAAAGTAGACCGGTCCCAGACGACCTGAGGGGTCGGGATGGTTCATAAGGTAGCAGCAGATCAGAGATGTATTTTGGCCCGAAACCATTCAGTGCTTTGTAAACCAACAGCAGGATTTTAAAGTCAATTCTTTGTTGGACAGGAAGCCAGTGCAAAGACCTCAGAACTGGAGTGATGTGGTCCACCCTCCTGGTCTTAGTGAGGACTCGAGCTGCAGCGTTCTGAATCAGCTGCAGCTTTCTGACGAACTTTTTACAGAGACCTGTAAACACACCGTTACAGTAGTCCAGTCTGCTGAAGATAAATGCGTGGACAAGTTTTTCCAAATCCTGTTGAGACATAAGTCCTCTAATCCTTGATATATTCTTCAGGTGATAATAGGCTGATTTTGTAATTGTCTTGATATGGCTGTTCAGGTTGAGGTCTGAATCCATAACTACACCTAGATTTCTGGCTTGGTTTGTGGGTTTTAACATCAGTGACTGAAGCTGAGCGGTGATTTTCAATTGTCCGTCCTTGGTACCAAAAACAATTACTTCTGTTTTATCTTTGTTTAATTGAAGAAAATTCTGGCACATCCAGTTGTTGATTTGTTCAATGCAGTTAGCCAGCCCTTGTATGGGATTATAGTCCCCTGGTGACATAGTTATGTAGATTTGTGTGTCGTCTGCATAATTATGATAACACACTTTGTTGTTTTCCATAATCTGAGCTAGTGGAAGCATGTAGATGTTGAACAGAAGAGGCCCCAGTATTGAACCTTGGGCAACACCACATGTCATTTTAGTCAGCTCTGATGTGTAATCAGCTACAGACACAAAGTATTCTCGGCCCTTCAAGTAGGATTCAAACCAGTTAAGTGCTGTGCCAGAGAGTTCCACCCAGATTTTTAGTCTTTCTAGGAGTATGGCATGGTCGACCGTGTCGAATGCAGCAACTGCTGGCGACTGCTGTCTCACATTTTATCCAAACTAGAGCAGTACACGTAAGTCACACCGGGGAAAACATTGCAGAACTGCAAAATGCAGCACGAGAATGCGGGATTGCCGACAAAAACCTGGTGGTTGTCACCGACAACGCTTCTAACGTGGGTGTTGCCGTTCAGTTAGCGGGATTCCTGCATGTGAAGTGTTTCGCTCACCCGCTCAATCTGGCCTCACAAGGGGGGTTAAATCTGCCAACAGTAGCCAGGCTCATGGGGAGAGTGCGGCACATAGCTGGCTCTCTGCCCTTGACGTCCACGCATCGCAAGTTATACTGAGTTATATAACTCTTATATCGTACTTATAGAAGTTATAGTTCATATACTGAGTCCACACGTTTGCATTCAGTTAAGTTGGACTATGTAGACTGTAATACAAACAGTTCAGTTTGTGAGGTGCATGCAACATTTACGACATTGTCGGTCAGTCTGTCTGCTTGACAATCCCATTATGCTGCAATAGAAAGTGAGACGAACAGACTGAAAACTTTATCTTATCAGATAAAACATGTTGACAAAGTTTTCCTTTGGGGACATCATTTGCAGTAGGAAAAAGGTAATAAATTGCAATATATCGCAATATATGTTATCACAATACTCAGCATATCGCAGTGTCGTGATAATATCGTATTGTGACTTAAGTATTGTGATAATATCGTACCGTGATAATATCGCATCATGACATAAGTATCGTGATAATACCGTGTCGTGACTTAAGTATCGTGATAATATCGTATCGTGGATTCAGTATCGTGATAATATCGTATCGTGATAATATCGTGTCGTGACTTAAGTATCCTGATAATATCGTATCGTGACGTAAGTATCGTGATAATATCGTATCATGACTTAAGTATCGTGACCTATGTGTCGTGAAAATATTATATCATGACTTAAGTATCATGATAATATCATATAGTGACTTAAGTATCGTGATATCGTATCGTGACTTAAGTATCGTGATAATATCGTGCCGTGACTTAAGTATCATGATAATATTGTATCGTGACTTAAGTATTGTGATAATATCATATCGTGACTTAAGTATCGTGATAATATCATATCATGACTTAAGTATCGTGACTTAAGTATCGTGATAATATCGTATCGTGACTTAAGTATCGTGATAATATCGTATCATGACTTAAGTATCGTGACTTAAGTATCGCGATAATATCGTATCATGACTTAAGTATCACGATAATATCGTATAGTGACTTAAGTATCGTGATAATATCGTATCATGACTTAAGTATCGTGATAATATCGTACCGTGACTTAAGCATCGTGATAATATCGTATTATAACATAAGTATCGTGATAATATCGTATTGTGACTTAAGTATTGTGATAATATCGTATCATGAGTTAAGTATCGTGACTTAAGTGTCGTGATAATATTGTATCATGACTTAAGTATCACAATAATATTGTATCATGACTTAAGTATCATAATAATATTGTATCATGACTTAAGTATCATGATAATATCATATTGTGACTTAAATATCGTGATAATATCGTATCGTGACTTAAGTATCGTGATAATATCGTACCGTGACTTAAGTACCGTGATAATATCGTCTCGTGACTTAAGTATCGCGATAATATCGTATTGTGACTTAAGTATCGTGATAATATTGTATCGTGACTTAAGTATCGTGATAATATCGTATCGTGACTTAAGTATCGTGATAATATCATATCGTGACTTAAGTATCGTGATAATATTATATCATGACTGAAGTATCGTGTCGTAAGTATCGTGATAATATCATATCTTGACTGAAGTATCGTGATAATATCGTATCGTGACTTAAGTATCGTGATAATATCGTATCATGACTTAAGCATTGTGACTTAAGTACCATGATAATATTGTATAGTGACTTAAGTATCGTGATAATATCGTACCGTGACTTAAGTATCGTGATAATATCGTATCATGACTTAAGTATCGTGATAATATCGTATCGTGACTTAAGTATCGTGATAATATTGTATCATGACTTAAGTAGCATGATAATATCGTATAGCGACTTAAGTATCGTGATAATATCGTACCGTGACTTAAGTATCGTGATAATATTGTATCATGACTTAAGTATCGTGACTTAAGTATCGTGATAATATCGTATCATGACTTAAGTATTGTGATAATATCGTATCGTGACTTAAGTATCATGATAATATCATATCGTGACTTAAGTATCGTGATAATATCGTATCATGACTTAAGTATCGTGACTTAAGTGTTGTGATAATATCGTATCGTGACTTAAGTATCGTGACTTAAGTATCGTGATAATATCGTGTCGTGGGACCTCTGGTGATTCCCAACCCTAATTTGCATGGTTATAGGTTTTACACAATGTTATATTATTGATTGCAGTCATGTTGATGGGAAGTTCTTAAAACATAATTTGAAATGATCTGGTTAGACTGAGTTGTAAGTTGTTTTAATCTGTTCTGTTTCAAGGGATGAATTTGTGTAATTAAAGCTCATTCACAGCAAAGTGAATGAATAAGAAAACAGTGCAGCTCACTTCAGTTAGATGAACAGGAAGTTGATCAGTCGGCCTTGTAGGACGCCGTTTTATTTAGGTACGTGTGTGTGATGGTGTGTTTATGTGCTGTGTGTCTTCATGGGTGACTGAGTGTTAGGATACTGTGTATGTTGGTGGACACGCTCTGTGTACACAAATGGGCTGGAGTGTTTTTCTAACCCTTACTGCTGCTGCTGCTAATCACTCTGCTATTCATTTTTATGTTCAGGTTCACAATAATACACACATTATGTGCTCAGTGACATCCCTCCCCATTTCTTTTTCAATCTGCTCGATCTTTTATTCATATCCCATCTCTCTTTTCTTTCTATTCACAAATAATAAATGATGACTGGAAATTGGAAAGTTACAAACAGACAGACAGATGTCTTTAACTCCCATTCTCTCCATAATTGACCTCTGTATCGCAAATGATGTAATACATGGACAAAAATGTGCACAATTAATTTCTGAATAAATAAATTAAACTTGCAATTATTCAATACTATGAAGGTTAAGAAAAAAATAATTAGCTGGAGCCCATTGAGAGAGAAGAATGATCTGCCTTGGCTGGCAGACCAATGATTCGACATAAGCTCAGCTCTTAAAATATGGCCCTTGTGTCGGGCTGGGTTTAAAAAAAATACAAAGCCAGAACCACAACCAGTACCCTTAAAGTGATACCGATACCAGAAGAGTACTTCATTCAATACCCATCATGTAAATGGAAGCTGTGTGTGTCCCTCTGGCGAGCTAATCGCTCATACAGCAGGTCCTGCTGATAACGCCGTCACCCGACCCACAGCGGCAGGGCCGCATTGTCAGAGAAGCACCAGTTCCCCCCCAGGTAAAAAAAATGTTGCTGCTGTTAGCGCTGTTAGCTGCACAGGTGCAGAGCAACTTCCTGATATCTCAAAGTGTCCAATGGCTACCGCCAGGTGAGGCCGCCGCTGTATGCCTCGAACAAGAGCTGCAAACGATTGTATCAGCTTCTCTCTGAAGAGGAGCTGCTCGTGGAGTGCTCAGAATTAGTGCTGGGCAGTATACCGGTTCATCTGATATACCGGTTTTAATTTCCCATATACGGTCGGAGCTAGTTGTGTAGAGGGTATTGAGAGGGACCCCTAATGGTTATAACTTTATAACACAACAATTAATAACCCAAAACTAACTCTCTTTAACATGGTAAAACACCACGACACATAAACAATTTGTAACACTGATGATTGTACATTTATAAAATTACACCGCCTAACGGCATGCTGGGTACAGCTCGCTAGCTAGCCTGGTAGCACAACAGTCTGTTAATAGCTGGGAGAGGCTCTGTCACTACAGTAACGTTACATTAAAGAACAGAGAAGAGCGATGCAGGATGAACAAAGACAGACCGGAGATGCACCAATAGAGTCTGTGCCCAAGAGAGCAGCTGGGTCTGCTGTTTGGAAGTGTTTTGGTTTTAAAAAATCTGACACAGATCAAAATACTACATATTGCAAAGTTTCTCGAGCCACTGTTGTTGCCGTTGGTGGTAACACGAGCATCTTACTCCATCACCTCAGCAGAAAACATGTGTTGGAATACCAAGAGTGTGATGATGACCGTCGGATTCGAGGCCGTCAAGCAGTAACGTTAGTGCGAGTGAAACAGAGAAGCCAAAGGGTCACACATCGCTTGAAGAGGCATTTTCTCGAGGCAGCATATGACAAGAAAAGCAAGCGGCGGAGCGACATTACGAACGGAATAACGATCCAGCTATGCAAGGACATGGTCCTGCATCAGACAGTCGAGAAAGCAATGATTAAAACACTGGATTCAAGGTATGTCTGACCGGGGCGAAAATACTTCAGCCAAACTGCTATCCCAACATTATACGAACACCGAAGCAAGCTGGAAGCTGAGCTACGTGCAGTCGCCCACTTTTCTAATATTCATGCAAATTAAAATTTGGAATGTTTTATTTGTTAAATGGAGATCCAAGGGAATTGTAACTGAGCAACAGCCATTTTAATCCTTGAATACCTTGGTTTGAAGGATAATGTGAATTAATATTCGGGTTGTTTCTTACTTGTGCAATGGAACGTTTGAGAAATATCTCTTTGAATACTTAAATACTTTGAGTATTTTAGGGCAGTTTATAGTAACTATAGTAACTATCTTAAAATATTTTTTTTGAAAAGGAAGCTATGTTCAGGTTGTTGGCATATATATTTATTTTTAAGTTCTGTTTTTAATACGTTGCAGTTTGCACAGTAAAAATTATTTACATTCTGCAACTATTTCATTCTGATTCCTTCATATATTGTCACATTTTGTGGGGCCAAGCAAACCCTCTAGTAATCAAAGCCTTTATACATGATGTAGGAGCCAGGTGTGGCCTGTGTTGTTTTGTATGCCCTTTGTTGTCACTTCCGGTGCACTTCCGGTGATTGAGTCACGTGGTGCTGGGAATAGCCACAATGGGGGTTTATCAGCTGTCAGAATCAGACTAGGGAAAGGATTGGAAGGAGAGGGGGTGAGAGAGGGAGCCTTATTTTTTGTTGAACGCTATTTCACGCTATTTCATGTTATTTTTACACGTTTATTCACATTAATACTGACAAATTATTGAGTTATGATTGTATGCCATCTATAATCAACGTTTATTTGTTGCTCACAAATAAACACTCGAAACTCATCCACTGGATTCCGGAAGTCATTTACATTACAGCCAGCGCGTCCGCAAGTTTAAATCTCCTCTACTTAGCCTCTCGGTGACTGAAGGAAAATTGCCGATAGTCATCTACACATGATTACATTAAAATATTGTTATATTCTATGTACTTCTGACAGTAGAGTAAGCCACTATAAACCTATATAAAAACACAGGCAATGAAAAAAAGAAATACTGTGATTTACCATGAATCCGCCAGAATCTTAAAAAATACTGCGATACAAATTTTTGGTCATACCGCCCAGCACTACTCAGAATGAGTAGCTGCTGAACTTTGAAGGAGAAACTCTTGTTTCAGATTGTGTCTTATTATTTTTAACCAATGACAATGCAATCTGTGCTCAACATGTGGAACCTCTTTTGTAACAGTCTGAACACAACAGCGGCCTCAGCTCTGCCAAACGCTCCCGAAACACGCAAGCTGGCTCACCATCCCGCTCCTGAATCTTCTCTTCTAGCTGGTTTACACAACGTGTTAGTAAGGCTCGCTGCTGATGGGAGGTCAGCTGTGTTATTGCGTGCCAATGCTTTAGGTCAGGCCTACTTTTGTCGCTTTTGGGAATGGAATGGTTAATTCCTCCACAAAGGCAGTATTACTTTGCCTTGATGTGAAGGCAGCACAGAGTTGTTAACCTCAGCAAACATAGTTCAGAAATCCCCCTAAACCGCATCAGTGTCTTCAGTTGAAGGTACAACACATGCAACAACATACATATAAAAGGACATTTCATCTTGTATGAATTTTAGCGGTCCCTGTGGTCTGGTATTTAAAATCTGAATTGTACAAAATCCGTCATCAAATCTATTTGGGTTCAGCTTTGTATATTTGGATGTACCGTAAATAGACCTCGAGGTTAAAAAGAGATATGAGATAGCAGAAACAGCGCTCTCTTCAGAAGCAGCCTAATTAATGTCCACATCTCCAGCTACAACCTGACCATTTCCTGAGAACTATAGAATATGGAATGTACGGTATTACATATTTGACACATAAAATAACAGGTGTACCCAACTTACACACCAAATCATGTGTTAGGAATGGAAACCTTCGATTCGCATGATCTTGCACTATTTGTACTGCAATAATTCTCAAATGCTCCATGTTAAACATTGTGTTTCATTGTTTGGCTCTACATATTTGTCATGAAGCCCCCCCCACAGAACAAATGGACCACAGCACACAAGACTAAGTGTGGCAACAGACTTGAGCAAAGCAACTTGCGAAAGAGAAAGATGAAAAGAGCAAAGATTCAAAAGAAAAGACAATGGAGGGAGGACAGAGAGGAGGCAAAGCTGAGGAGAATGACGAGAGGCCACGTCCAGGACAGATAGAGAGTAAACAGAAGAGAAAGAGTGACTAAGAGCAGCAACATGATAGACAACCAAAGACCAGGGCTGCATTGGGAACATTGTCTTCTTTTCAATCGATGAAATGCCCGTTTTAAACAAATCCAATGCAAGCCAGACAAATAAATGTTTATCAATTAATAAGACAAAAAAAAGCAAAGCACTTCGTGAAAACAAGTGTCTGGTGTTTTCACTGTGCTGAGATGAGGGACGAGGATGAGAGGAAAAACTGAAATACAGAGAAGGGGAGGAGGGAAAGGAAGATAAGTGCAAGCAATGATCACTTTGCTGTTGTTTTTTCGTTAATAAGGGAATTAACAGAGCTTGATCAGGTGCTTCATCAATAATTAAATTGTTAATTAAAAACACTCTGCTTCAATGAACAATGAAGGAACACTAATAGGGATTAAAGAGCCGGTTCAGAATTCCTCTTTATTCAAGTATATCAATTAACCTTTAACTGCTGTCAGTAGAAAACCTCATTGCTTTTGATTATTTTTATAATTATTATTATTATATAATAATAATAATCTTTATTATTATTTCAAATTCCATTTGATTTTTTAGATTCTTTTTTTCAAGTAACATTCAATTAGTCCCAAACCCAGAGAATACAGTTCCTACATAATTATTTAAAAGATTTAAGACTGTAGAAGGTCAATTTTCCTGAGCTTTCACATTGTGAGTAAAGGCATCAACCAATCATGTTGTTGAGTTATATATATTATACCTATATTTATGAAACAACAACACAGAGGCTCCGGAGTCCGAACCAAGACGGAAAACTTCATTAATACTTTCAATCTTGACAAAGGCAGCTCAGACCAGATCCACTTCTTCCCTTTTACAATAAAAGCCCTAAAATATCATATTCTCAAGAAACACTTTTGCATTTGTAACCCCCTCAGTGTGTAAAGGCCTTTACTTCTGCCTGATCAGTTTCAATAGTGTGTCTCCTATTTAGTGTTATCACTTATATTTACAGGTAAAACAATAAAAACAAAGACTCATTGATGATTGGGCTTTTGTTGCTTAGTGAATGGAGCAAGTTTCATGGAGTGTTTTGTGATTGGTTGTGAGGATTTGGGGAGGGTTCTGAGGTTGGCCGGATTCATGTGATGTTTGGTATGATGATGTCATGAGTCCACTGAGAGGGGATGGAATTGACATATGTTAATTGTGTGTGTGCGCTTTGTTATGTTGCCTTACACTGATCTATGGTATATGTTCAGTTAGTATTACAATGTACTGAACCGTCAGATTGCTTGTTACACAAAACCATCTGAGAAGCCGTCAACTGAAATGGCAGGACGTTTCAAAAATCTTGGTAGGTGATTGGATGAGCCATCTGTCAATCACAGTCTTACAGAAGCCAGTCGGGAGAGGAGCGAAAACATCTTTTCCATTGAGCAGAGCCTTTAGTGTCCTTTGTTGTTCTTCTTTCCATGAAGACATACTCTCCAGTAATGCTATAATTGATGCTATTGCAGCTATGCTAACCTCTTTAGCAGCCATTGTTGCTTTGAATAAACAGTTGTCTCTCTGTGTCGCGTCACACTCAACCCTCCCTAAACCACGCCCGTAGCTGCCAGTAGCTCCTCATGGGACGCCTATTGGTCCAAACCCACTACTTGAAGCCTGACAAGATGGATTTTCTTGTGATCTCGTGATATCGCGACAATTGAGATAATGTAAAAGTTAAGGCAGTCTATTAAATACATGCAAAAGCCCATAAAGAAAGGTGTGGGATCATAATTATAAGAAAAAGAAGAAAGCATTATAATATAAGTAAATCATTTAAATAAACAGAAAGGAAAGGTTCATGTGTAAAAATAAATAGGTTTAGGTCTGACAAACACCACCTCCCTTTCCTTTGCCTCACTCCATTGTTGACTATAAAGTAGGCCAAAAAAGCCATAAAAAAGATGTTACAAATCTCATGTAACTGTAGCCCTGAGTTATTCACTCAGGAAAGACTGATGTAGAGTACATACACATGATTTATAGTCACACTTATATACTCTGTGCTATGCCTTCAATTCATTATATGCCTACAGCTAGAAGTCAAATCCAGGTGGAGAAGGAGAGGATTTAATTCTATTGAATGAGCAATTAAGCTGAGAAGGCAAATTAATGTGAAACAGCAGGAGACAATAGCTTTGCATCAGCTCTATCCAGAGGCACCCTTATAATGTTTGTTTTGCATATGTCACAGTTTTCTACCACTGAGTGGCCGAACATTGACTCTGATTTACTGATATGACTAAGAAACACGACAGGGACATTTCAGCAGGACACTGAATGTGTTGGACGTGAACTTTATAGCAAGGAAATCACAACCACAGGAAATCTCAACATGGACGCCACTCGGCCAGGTGTTAGCCGCTTTTAACGCTATTCATTTACCCATCATTGGATTGCTTTTACCCGTCTGTATTTTAAGTTTCTCTTTTTCGACCGCACTTTTAAACTTTTATTCTTGGACTACAAACGAGTATGGCTGTGTGTGGACTGCAAACTCGCGTACTCACAGTTAAGGGACGATTTACACCGCCTAAAGTCTGAACTCCAGAAAAAAGAGCACAGAAACTGCCCTCCTCAAGGTATCCAATGATCTCATTTTAGCAGCCAACAGAGAGGAGAGCTCGATTTTAATTATTTTAGACCTGAGTGCAGCCTTTGACACAATAGAGCAGGGGTGTCAAACTCATTTTCACTCTGGGCCACATCAGCATCACGGTCGCCCTCAAAGGGCCGGTTGTAACTGTAAGACTGTATAACTAACTTCTCCCCAACATATTGTTAAATAAATCTCTCTGCATTTGATGATTGTTTATTGAAGTGTAAAAATATTGTACATGCAGTTATATAACTGAAAAATGACATTTAAACACATTTCTGTTATTATAACATAAATCATTTTAATTGAGGGTTAAGAAAGCCACATTACTCTATCAAAGATCAAACTAGATCCACACGATACATTTCAGTAGATCACCCAGCATGTTGTAACCAGATGATAACTAATCATTCAGTCGGGGTTAGCTTTCTCACAATGATCATGTCACTTGGAACTGACAACAGCCTTAGGGGTATGTACTGTATGTTTGTATGTCAAAGAGTAAAGCTGTCTCATCACGGTCACCCTTAAAACAGCTCGAGGGAATATACACACCTGTGTGCACAGAGACACACACACTCACACACACACTGTCACTGTCCATCTCAGAGGCCTTTGGGCAACACTTGTCCCCTATTCCTTCTCGTGACCATCTGCACACACACACACACACACACACACACAGCATGCCAGTTAACTTCGGAGTATGGAGTGACTGAGGAAATAATAGAGGAGATTGATAGATTGATTGACAGACACTACATTTTGACCAAATTATCTTCAAATGGTCTATCACTGATATCTCAAGTTGAAGCTGCTAATAGCAGAAGCTGGCAGCTGATATTTAGTATCATTGAGTTTGATCATTTCAGCCACTAATAGCCGACCACAAACTAAACCAACTATTCAGCCTCTCCCGAATAAGTTCAGTCATGTCAATGTGAAAACAGCATTAAGCCAATCACCTTACAGTTCAAGTTTGAGTCTCATGTCAGAAATACCAGTAAAATGTTTATATCGACATATTGTAACGATGCTAGCTAGCACGGCTATACGTAAGACAGACATACAGTAAGCACCCTAGCAACAACAAAAAAGGTTATTTCCAAAACATGAAAATTACTTGAATATGTGACACATCTATATAACCAATGCTACCAATCAAAGCCACCAGTATGTAACTTTGAATCCAAGGTACTCTCATGAATACATTTTCAAACATCACTAATGTTGACTTAAAACGTTTGCTGACCATGTGATCTGAAACTTAAAACAAGCAGTTACCATGAAGTCAGTATTGAGTATTGAGTATCGGGATACATTTGGGGGAAACTTTGTTTCAAGGCTGATTTAACTGGCCCCTCTGTCATTGTCCCAATCTGGCCCCTGTGGTCTAACGTTTCTACCAGTCCCCCATGTACCCCAGTGTAAGAGCCTGCATCTATCCAGAAGAATGAAATAGACTTGCTTCTCTTTTCCTCTTCTTTCTTCCCACTTTATCCCACTTCCCCTCCTCAGCTGATAATTGCTGCCCACTTCTCCCCACTCACCCGTTTGATTTACTCTGTAACGCTAATGCAAATAGCTGACGATGTACATTTACTCTGTTGCAGAATTGTCTTGACAAGTTGTTTTTATGCCTGAGAGAATCATAGTCAGACTCATATCTACAAGCTTAAGGCGCTGATCTACTCCCATTAAAAAGTTGAAGAGCACCGCATGAAGTCAGCTATAACAGAGCAGTTTGAGCAGCACATAATATGTCCTTCTTATTTTTTTTCTTCATCCATCACTCCCTCACCCCTCCTGCTCCATTTCATTCCCCTTTTCGGTCTGCTGCTTCTCATCCTTTCTCTGGTTCCTTCCTGTTCATGTTAATCTCCCTCTCCTATCTGTCTTCTTATTTACTTCTCTCTCTCTGTCCCACGTTATCTCTCCTTAGTTTCAATGAGTTCACAATTCCAAATCTGTTGAGATAATCTCTCTCTCACTCTCCCTCCCTTCATTCTCTACCTTTCCCCCGCCTAATCTCCCTCTCTTCTCTCAGATTAATAAAGAGAGGGGGATGAGAAAAATAAAGACAGTTGCAGGGATAGAGTTGTCTGTGAGAGAAAACACAGTCACACGGAGATTTACAGAGAATAAATAGACAGGGAAGTAGGCTACTTGATAGTCAGGCACAGAAGACCACAAAGCAACAAAATATAGGTAATGAAGAAATGAGAGAAAGGTTGTGAGAGAAAGTGTGATTTTTTGCTACATAAACAACACTAATCCATGTATGTATTTGTGAGTGGGGGGGGGGGGGGGGCAGGGTGAGAACAGGGGCAGCCAGAAGCACCTCTGCTGGAATAGGTTGGGGGTTCAGTGTCCGGTTCAAGGACAATCCGACACAGATGGACACATCGCAGGGTTTCACAGGTATCGATTGCTGTTGGCCAATGTGCCCGGGTCAATCACAGGTTACCTGCAGTTCACGTTTGACATTATTTTGTACTGTTCCTGAAATTGGATTTGAAACCACTTTAAAAACCCTACTGCTCCATAAAAAAACAAACAAAAAAAGCATCCTGCCAACCTGCAGTGTAGACAGCTGGCTAACGTTTTTAAAATGATAAATACATCCATCTAAAATAAGGTTAGGAAATAAATTGTTCAGTGACCCAAATAAACAGAAATTGTGTGCATTGATGCAGACTACGATACATTGTCACCAAATAACATTGCTAGCCATATTCACTTATTTGATAAGCACAATTAATTTCAACACCTCTTAACATTTTGCTAATTAAAGTTGATATATTAATTATGTGTTGTATGCAAATATATATATATATATATATATATATATATATATATATATATATATATATATATATATATATATATATATATATATATATATATATTGTCCTTGAGGTGGCAGCAGTTTGCTGTGTTCTCTATAATAATGTTGTTTTTGATACTTACACGAGGAGTCGCCACAGACAGAAATGTTTGAAACACTACATATACAGGCTTTAAATGGAAATAGGATCAAATAAGACCAAAACACATACATATAAGGGTGAATCCTGCTTAGTCAACACTTACAAATGCAAACTTAGCTAATGCACTAAACTAATATTCTAGTAGCATCCTCTTGCACATTGTAAGTTCTGCTTTCTTTGATTGTATGGCGCAGATGTTGAGCACGTAATGATTATGTTATTGAATGCATATTTTTGTTGCACCAAAGCAGAAATTACAAAACTATAGAGATTTACATTGTTTAATTAAATTGATCCGATGTTAAGCCCCGCCCCCCGCTGCTACTCTGTCAAGCTATCAAAGCTAACATTACCATGGAGCCCACACTGTCACTAACTGCACTCTCTTCTTAAATATGATCTATTTTTGGGAAAATGAAAAAGCAGTTTCCGAGGGAAGAAGACAGAAGGGTCTACAATGTGTGATTCAGCAGTGAAAACAGGTTGAAAAGATTAAGACAGAGCTAAAGCTACAGATCGCAGTGTAAAAGTGAACCTGGTGATCCAGACAGAAGAGAATAATACAAAGTAACAACAGTGGTCTCTATTACAGTTACAATCATTTTAATTCAAAAGCAAGAATGAGCATGAAGCAGAACCGGCTAGTTGTCAGACCTTGATTGGAGCTAGCCAATGCTACGCTATGATTGGCGAGTCTGTGTTCGAGGGGCGTGACTATGCGAAGAGTCAATTGATAATGAAAACTACACGAAGACAATTATTGGCCTGGCAAAACAAACTTTTGCAGCTAAACAAACTCCATCTCAAACATTTAAAAAATAACGCAAACAAAGTTTTTACACTTGGCTGATGGAAAATCCGGTGTATATTAACAAAAACAACACAAAGTACAATGAAATAAAGTTATCGACTAATCCATGACGTACATCAAGCAGGTGACTGAAACATCACCCAAGCTGACGCTCCATTGAAGAGACAAAAAAATAGCAGACAAGAAAAATCACATCTGTGTGCAGCAATGAAAAGACAGATGTAAATAAATACATGTAGAGCAGGCATGGGCAAACTTCGGCCCCGTTGGGCCTTTTAATCCGGCCCGTCAAATATTGGCACAAAATTGTCCAAACTATAATAAAGACTAGGGCTGGGCAGTATACCGGTTTTAATTTCCCGTATGATATGAATTCTTTACACACCATTATATCGGTGCATATCCGAAACAACTGCTGTCTGCTTTCAACAGGCAGCTAAATGTATTGTTTTCCGCTATTGCACAGCGGGCAGCGCTCGTCGTCTTCTATGTATTGAGAGCAGTGGCGGGCTGTCAGGGCCTGCAAGGCCTTCTCTGCTGGCCGCTGGCCTAAACAGAATCACAAATCTATATATATAAAAAGAAAAGAAAAAATATCTATTTTATAATTTAATATTTTTTCTTAAATACACTACATGTATTATAATTCATAAAAATATTCTTCCCATTATCTTATTTTCTCATTGCACAGCTACTGTGTTCCTCAGTTGCTCTGCTTCCAGTGCAGCTTGTTTTAAGTAGAGCTTTTATCCAATCAGATCTCACCTCTGTGTCTCTAGGTAAGAACAGAGCAAGAGGCCTGCAGACTCTCACCTGCAGCCAGTGCAGATTAAAGTAAATGGGGACGATATTGTTGATTGTCACAGTGTTCAACCAATCAGATCTTTATGCTCGCGAGCCTGCTTGCTAGCACAACAGTCTGCTAACAGCTGGGAGAAGCTCCGTCGCTCCAGTTACGTTACATTAAAGAACAGAACAGAGCGATGCAGGTTGAACAAAGACAGACCGGAGATGCACCGAGAGTTTGACACATATGCAACGCTGATTACCGTGTAATATGTGTGGTATTGATTATAAGTGTACATTGGTGCAAAGAGGTGATAAGAAGCTGTATAGGGAGGGGCTTAGGGCCCAGGGGAATGTAGGTGAATGAACGGGAAGAGACGGAAGACACGCCACACAAACAGCTGTTCACCGCTCGTCACGATCCTGCAGACCAGTGATTCTCAACTGGTGGTTCGTCGCAGACCCGTTTTCAGTGGGTTGCGGGACTTTATGCAGCGGAGTTATTCACGCTCCTTTCCAGCATTTACGGCACTTGTTCAGCGGTGCAGGAAAAACACCGACCAATGCGTTGTAAATCACGTCTCGTGATGCAGTTTAGCCAATACAATAAGGGTATTCTGATACGTTTCCTGACGCCAGTGCGATGTACCCACACCGTAACACAGGCGGAGAGAGACAAGGAAAGACTTTACAGAGCAGAACTCTGATAATGTTCGATGTGACAGTCAAATATTTCCTCATATTTATGGTTTATTGGCACCTGAGTGAAACTCCTAATATTCAAATGGAGGATTTAGATAGAAAAGTGCATTCATTCTCAAACCATTAATGTTCTGAAAAGCTGGTTTAAACTTTAAACTCTATATTTTGACACTTCACTAAATATGCTTGAGTAGAAAAAAAAGTATTTTTTTAGTTTTTGGAAAATACAGGGTGTATTGAAAAAATCCTTACTGAATACAGACAATCGACCGTCAACAACATCAAGGACACTTTGAGAATGCAGATCTCCACCAGGGCCATATGCCCCATCTTGCAGTGTTATTTCTTGGCCCATGCTACACCCTTCAACCAAGTTACATAAAAATAGGAGATTTTCTACAAACAAACCAAAAACGTAACATCCTTGTCGAAGGTAATAGGAATAGCAGGATAGAGTAAAGCATTGTGATCCAACTATGTTTCAGTGATGAAAGTATTTGATGAAGAGCTTTGAAAAAGTGAACTCATTATTGCCTGAGGGCAGAGCTTCCCACAAGCATCTGTTTAGCGCTATTAGCTGAAATCCGAGGTGGCTGGTGGATACAGTAGCTAACACATAAACAGATACCCTGAGCAGTTGGAGTGAGGGATTTGAGGGAGGGGTGAAGGTCAACTCTTGTTGACAATGAGTCCATTGATTCCAAGTGCCCAGCCTCTTCTCAATCCTTCGTTCTCTTCTTTCACCCCATGTTTGCATCTCTCTTTTCTCTCCTCTTTGTCTTTTCCTCTCCCTTCTTAGTCCCTCTCCTATTAATGGCTTTCGTGTTGACTTTTTTATATCAGACACTTCAAATGATATTGGATATATATATATTTTTTTTTAAAGGTTACATTTCTCCATTCCTTTCACTCCTCAGCCCAGTTTACCATTTTGTTCCCTCTTGTTTTGCCTGTTATAGCCCCACCTCCTCCTTCCTGTTCAGGTAGCAGCTTTCAACTGGCCACAACACAAAGGACCAATTGTACATTGTGTGCCTTTCCGTGTCAGCATGTCTCAGTGCACCAATAGATACATTTATGGCATGCATGTTCCTCTACATCTAGCTAACACAGCTTTTAGAGAGATAGAGAGAGAGAGAGATGAAGAGAGAGACAAATATATATATATAGAGAGAGAGATACAGAGAGAGATACAGAGAGATAAAGAGAGAGCGAGAGAGAGAGAGAGAGAGAGAGAGAGATGGAAACGGCATCATTTACTATAACTTCCTCAATTGCGAAACACCTATGCTAAATATATTCGGTTATAGCCAGAGTTGGACTCACATGACTGATCAGCAGCTTCTGCAGTACTTCTTCTACTCTGTTTGCTGACTGATTACAGCCATGTGTAGCCTCTAGCGCCAATTTCTGACCAAGTGGATTTGTTCAAAACCGGTTGATGGAAACGCACCTAGTGACAAGTGTTTCCTGTTGTTTCCGAAGCTGAATTTCTTATTTATTTGTCAAATCAACTTTGAAGTTGATGTGACAGGATGTATCATTAATATAACAGAATATTAACTATTTGTCATAATCTTGGTTTTTGAGTTTGTTTCCTGATTATTTTGAAGTTCCTCCCCTCCAGTGTCCTGTGTTTGTTTAACTTCCTATCTTTGTGGTTTTCCCTCTTTTTTTTCTCTCGTCAGCCTCGCTCTGTTTCCTTGTGTTTCTTCCACCAATCAGCCTTCAGCCAGCCCTCGTGTCTGCGCACCTGTGTCTTGTTGTCTGATTAGTTTCTTGTGTATTTATAGTCCTGCCTTTTTTCTGGTGGTTGTCAGTGTGTCTGCTATGTTTCCTGTTTGTATCCCTTGTACAGTTATCCTTTTTTACCTGATCCTGTTTCCTGCGTTTTTGGATTTTCAGTTAATCACATCAGCCCTGTAAGTTTTCTTTATTAAAATCATTATTCGTCCGTCTTTTGCCTCCCTTGTTTGTCTGCATTTGGACAATCTGTCTGTCAGACCGTGACACTATTTGAGAATCCCTCAGTCACTGCATGTAGTGGATCTCACTGAAACAACCTGCTTTAACTACATATGTCCACTGTCCATGTTCAATGCTGAAATAGCATGTGTTGTGAATACTGATTTGTGACAGGTGTATACAGAAGTAAACTACAATGATGTCCTATTTAGTCAGAGGATTTGTTTCAAAAGTATGGAATCTTTTTTTATTTCTAAAACAGATATACATATTTGTACCACTGAGGAGATCATTTCTGTCTGAATTTTCACATGAAGCTGACACTGATCTCAGCTCAGATGTGGCCCTCTTGAATTCCAACAAGTGGCAGTCCTCTCCAGCCTAACCAGATCGTACTACAGTCTGTTACTTTCTCAGTTTCAAAGTGAAATGGGGGGGGGAAAACTCACGGAAATTAAAAACGATGCAATGACTTGATCCGTCTAATTTTTATTTCCTGCCATTGCTGTGATTGTTGCTGTCCTGTGAGTTTTGCAAAGTGTCTCCCTACACACCCTGGGGGATCTAAATATGACAGACAACCGGTAAAGGCTAAAATGATAATGTTGAGGCTTCTGCTTGGATTCTGTCTCAGTTGTAGGTCTACAAGTCTCGCATAGCCAGACTCAAACCTATCTATACGCTGTGTCAGCACTTAAGAAAGGTCTGACTGCATCCATTATCATTCTGGTGGAGGGGAAAAACCAGCTGCCTTGGTTGTATTTCTTTAAACAATTGTCTTGGGTGGCACGTTGCCCTTGCAAAAACGATAGCAGAAGGGGAGGAGAATGCCGGCTAGAGGGGCGGGGCAATGGCAGGCTTAGGCCCACAGTCTAAAAAAAAGTTTGGATTTTTATTGTCATATACGAAATTTGACTCATGCATTTAACCCATCCATAGCTTATTGGGAGCAGTGGGCTGCTGACAAGCACCCGGGGAGCAGTTAGGGGTTCAGTGTCTTGCTCAGCGACACTTCGGCATAGGACATGTAGCAGCCAAGGATCAAACAGCCGACGTTGCGGTTACCGGACGCCCCAATCCAGTGAAACAGATTGTGGGTCTACAATAAGGCCTAAAATTGTGAACACAGCCATTTTACCATGGTTGGGCAATTGGACAAATGTTTCCTATTGCCCACCATTACATCTTCAACTGGCAGTTCAGCAGACATCGTATGTGATTCCCCACTGCATGTTGCATCTGCAGTATACAACTGGATGGTAAAGCCTTTAAAGCAGGGGTCACTAATAGGCGGACCGCGGTCCGGGTCCGGACCCAGACGTCGTCGTATCCGGACCCAGGACCTAACCCGCTAGATAATTGAGAATTATTACATTTTTCAGCTCAGCCAATCAAATTTGTGTATTCTGACAAGTTTCCTGACTCGAGTGAGATGTACACACCATGACACAGAGGGGAGAGATGAGGAAAGAGAAGGAATAGCAGGATAATTACAAGAGTCAGAGAAGTTATTTCACATGACGTTCTCCAAAAAGAGAAAAGTGGTCAGAAAAATTGAATATTGTAGTTTCTTTTTTTATTGATATCACGTCACACCTGAATGAACTGAATTTAAAGCTGCAGGACAAATCAGTGAAATTCATTTTTCTAAAATGAACGACTTCATTTTTCTAAAATGTATTAGTGTAAAATGTATTATTTATAATCCATCCAGTTAAATTTGAAAACTGAGAATAATAATTGTTACAATAGAATTGATGTGTACTTTCTTCTTGTTGACTACACAGAGACGTTACTACTAGACTATATATATATATATATATAATATATATATATATATATATTATATATATATTATATATATATATATATATATATATATATATATATATATATATATATATAATATATGGCACTAAATAGCGCAAGTTAGATATTATAGTAATGTTCCAGACCTTTGCCAGAGGAGATTTTCTCAATCTGGACCTTTTGGAAGTTGAATAGAATACCCCTGCTTTAAAGGGACGTGCCCATTTGATAGCTGTTGAAAAGCCCCAATGGAAAGCTGTGGGTGTTTAATTTACTGCTGTGTAAGACATAGTGCAGACACACAACATTAGTAACTTAAGGATAGTATTGCAGGTTTCTTTGCAACAACCGACAGCACAAATTGTGCACCAATTTGTGATTCCATTTTCATTTGAATTTGTCATAAAAGTCAATTGACCAATTCAGTTTCTATGCTGTGGTGTATGAAATGATTGGTTTTCCTATTCTGGTCAATGTAATCACCCTCCTGGAGGCTGAAGCCTACACCCGTCTACCTCTACCTGTGCGTGATGGCTACCTTGCTGAACTGCCAGACCTTTCTTTCGACATCGAGTTTGCCTTTGATTATGGCCTTCAATAACAGAACGTTTCATTTCATTATGAATGCTCTGTGGCTGCTCTAACCCGTCAACATGGCCGCCGAAATGAAAAGCAAAAGGTTCCGCAACGCACATGCGCTACTCATGTCGTCACTGTGAAAGGGGCGTTATACATGTGGGTGGAATTAACTGACAGCTGTCACAATTAACATTTTATAACTTACTCTGAGAGAGAGAGCTTCAGGGCTGTTCTATATATTTTCCTGGGTTTCAGGCCATAAATAAACTTTGAAATACCCACTACTTTTTCATAATACAGATCACTAAGTGTGTGAATACTATAATACCCAGCGAATCCAATACAAACCACCTTCAGAGAAACATAAACTGACCTTTAACACATTGGATTTGTGGATTTTTTTCACATGGCAGAGCAGTTTAATACATTTGTTACTAGCGGGTCTCGATGTACCATAAAAGCTGTTTCTTTGCTACCCACAAAAATTGAGATTTCAATTTCAGTTCCCTCTGCAGTCTTTGTGGTCCATGTGAAGAATCACAACACCAAAGAAACCAGACTAAGCTGAATACATGCCAATATCAATTCAAAGAATGTGGAATTGAAATGTGATCACTTTGGCAACTCCCTGAAACTGGTAGTATTTCAAGACTGTGGGTGACTTTTTTGCGCTATACAATCTGGGTTAATTGTGGATTAAAGCACACAAACAAAATTAATCTAGCCTCTTAATTTTGCTCTGTGTGTAAGATTGATACATTTCACTTTAAAATGTAGCCTATAATATTTAGGTTGAAAATTCCAGCTTTTTATTTCATACCACAATATATATCGCAGAAAAAATGTTGCAATGTCAGTTTTTTTCCATTATGATGCAGCCCTAATCTCGTCTGTAAATTAGCATGAATGTCCCAAGATGGAAGTAAAAGCAGTGCTCTGTTTATTAAAATGTGACAGTGCAATACAAATATTTTGACCCTAAAATCAATAGAAATTGTGATCTCAATATAATCGTAATCAGAATTCAGCTTCTTTATGAGACTCAATACTGGATCAATTTCATAAATAGTTGTCCCCACTAGTCACTTAACACATGGGGAAATAGGATCCAGGTGGAAAATAAACAAGTTCACATTTAACTATTTGGAGCAGCTCATCTGTTGCTGTTTATAACTGATGGCCAATCCATGGCTGTTACGGTGCTGTGATTTCTGCCAGCTACTCTGACTTGGAATGAAGTCTCCCATCCGTTGGTGTTTTAGTGAATTCAATGACAAAAAGCCATTATCCGATTGAGGTCAAAGACCTCTGAGAAGAGAGGGGGCAAAGCTTCCACTGTGGGTTTTCTTCACCTCTTTATTGATGTTTCTATGAAGGGTTTGTGTGAAGAATTATTAATGTACTGTATTTAGCACAATAGATTAGTATTGAAAGATCCATAGACCACACAGAGGGTATTAATACCAATGTTAAAAGAGCATGCACTTCAGGTATTCACCAATTAAATGCTGAGCTATTTTTGCACATGTTCCCTTATTTCTAAGCTTACCATGTCAGCGTGCCAGGCATACCAAACATTTTTCTGGGCAGTTGGGCCAGGTAGGCTTCTAACAAATGTCGTCATTTGTTATGTGGCTGTGGAAGAACCCATTTTAACCAGTTTTATTCAATTTGAAAGACACTGTTGACTGTATGCCCCAATGTGTTTAACCATGAATAGCCACAGTAGAACGTCAGCGTGATAAGATAGTCATGATGATGGGACATTCTGTTTCTTTGCCACAGGAAAAGGCACATTCCCATTCTCTGTGCAACAACCCGACACCTCGTGAAACCAAATTCAGTCTCCAGTAGAGACCATGATTTGACCACATCATACATTTTGCAATATTATGGTCTAATTATGATTCAGGTCAAATTGTAAATGTGGGAATCCCTGACTCCGCTAGTCGCATGTCGATGTGTCCTTGAGCAAGACACTTACCTAGCTGTGCCTACGGTGTGTGAATGATAGTCCCGATGGGCCGGTGGCACCGTGCATGGTCACCCTGTCATCAGTGTATGGATGAATGATGACATGTAGTGTTGAAGAGCTTTGAGTGGTCGGAACGCGCTATACAAGTACAGTCCATTTACCATTTGTGGAACAAAACACAGTATTAGATGGTATCAGTTAAAGAGCCTGTTTTTCACATACATGACACAATTACACTCTTTTACACTCTTTATTGTTAGAAGCTGGGCTCATTGTCTTGTTCAGTGTTTAATATATAGACATATACAGACTGAATCTTTATTAATCAGTTTATTCACCCATCAACAGTTACAGTTCAGCAGTTGTTTTCCTATGCTGTGTTCTGCTTATTCTAATAATACAATATAGCTTGTGTTAGTCATTGTAATAGATTTGTGTCAGGAATGCTAGCAGTCGGTAGATGTGGTCATGTGTTGTGTCAAACTAGAGCACACGTGGGAAACTGTAAGGCAGTTTGAGTAGAAATATCTCCAGTTGCTTGCAGAGGGTTTATAGAATGAGTATCCGAGTAGATGATCTATGACACCAACTATATACTTATTCAAACAAACTTCCACAAACCTTCACATCCACTCGCATTGACACTTCATTATTAGTGACCAGCGGAAGTCACACTGTGCCCTTCACTTCCTTCCCCACCGCTGATGCAAACGTCAAACAATGAATGACCAGGATAACCCTGATTCCATGAACTTGTCAAATAAAAGCATATACATCGGTACCTTTTAGACTTATCGATCACACTGCACCTTTTTAATCTTTCATGAAGCATCTTTTAAATCTTAATCTTTCTATGAAATAGCTTTTCATCCATAGTTTTAACACCTACTTTTTGTGTTTCCCACCAAGTCAAATATACCAATCATCTTAACTTCACCTCTTTACAATTACATGCAAATTATTTTCATGGGATTCATAGAAATTACAGCATATTACTTTTGGTAGGTATAGCTACAAACAGTGTATGAGAACAGGCTGGTCATGGTTAGGCTGCATCTGTTGCTCTTACAACTGAAGTGTTGTACAACCTTTCTACTAACGCAAAGTTAGTGCACTGCATTTGACAAAACTTGGTTTCAGCTAAAAGCAAAGAAGAATGGTTCCCAAAGGTATACAGAGCAGGGAAATGGATAGCACCTGGTGGAGTGGGCTCTGACTAAAGAGAGGTAGACAAAGAGGCAGGAGGAGATGGTGCAGGTGTCACCATGATTCTTCCTTAACGGTGTATTCAGCAACGCAAACATGAAACCACTCAGGCTTGCTTGTTGCTCCCTACCCATGACCCCTTTTGCACTGCTTAAAGGCTTCAAAGACTAGACAGCCAAAGGGGAGAGGAAGGATTCCAACAGAGAAGTGAATGAACTTTACTGGATATGATAAGGTAGGAGGTAATGGGAGTGAGATAGAATAAGGCAGCAACTGCAAGTGACAGGTTGAACAGATGAAGACGAGGGACAAGAAAGGAAGATAAAGCACCGCTATGAGGACAGGCGGACTGCCATTCTCATCTTTTGTCCTCATATAGACGTACGTCAATACGCAAATGTCCAAAACATATTTCATGTTTTGCCACATGGCAATGTATATATATACATTTTTTAAATTAAGATAACCACCCACCGCATATACAGAAAACAGCCATTTAGATACTCCTGCTTTATAGAGCATGCAACCAGTTTGTAGCTTGTTTGATTCAGCTCTGTGCTGAGCTCACCGTTAGTGTTAGAACAGACAGGGAGCCAAGGCTGAATAAAATGCCACTTTCTGTTATTATTGTCTAAAATGGCAAGAGGCCAGTCTGGAAGGTGACCCTTACTCATTTATCCTCTAGAGCAGCGGTTCCCAAACTTTTTAGGCCGCGCACCCCCTTCTACATCCCGACCGGGTTCGCGCACCCCCCCCTTAATAAAAAAAAAAAAAAAAGAAGCAACAGAGCCTTTTAGCCTTCATAGCCGCATAAGAATCGGACCAATGAGAGAACAGTTTGCTCGCGCGTGGCATTTGTTTACAAGATTTAGTCCGCTGTTAAATGTTGCAGTGTGAACACAAACCGAACAAAGGAGCAACTGCAACAAAGCAAACGAACTGAAGGTGTGAAAACGCCCTGAAACACTGCAACAAAGTTTCAATAACTTTCAGTGACACAATGCGTCACTTTTAAAGAGCAATACTGATGGCGAGCACACACGCACAGGCTCAGAGGCAGATTATCACATTTAATTTACAATTCATGAGCGACTAATGTAGCCAGGATGTCTTCAGACAAAGCATCGATGCGGCGCGACACAGTGTTGTCGGACACCGGGATCATGTCCAACTTTTTTGCTTCTTTCTCCCCAATCATACATTCCACCATCTCTCTGGCAGCTGGCAAGCTCACGTCTTCGGCGATTGTGTGCGGTAGCCCCTTTCTCGCTATTCTGTAACCAGATATGAAGCCCGTAGTGCGTCATTTATAGACCAACACATGAATGAGACTCCAGTTGTTTTGGCTGTTTTGTAACTCCTCCAATTTCGATATAAAGAATGTAAGGGGCTTTTGACTTGCACTGGCATGCTTGGTGTTCAGGTGGCGACGTAAATAAGAGCTTCAGACTGTTAGCCAGAACCTCGCTGCACACCACGCACTGTGGATTTGGGCAATCTGCGTTGCCAATCCAAGTGAAGCCCAGACACAGATACTTTTCATCATATTTCCTCTTTTTTTTCCCAGTCTGATGCTCACTCTCGTTTCCTCTTTTTTCACCTTGACTCCGCGATGGGCCGATGTGCTCCCGATTTGTCTGTGCTGCACCTCTCCGTTCCCCTCGCCTCCGATTCCTCTCTCTCTCTCTGTCCCTCTCCTCTTTTACGACTGATAGCTTCAGATGTCCCACCTGACAGTTTTTAAATTAAAATTACATTTTTTTTAAATATTTAATATTATTACACCATCAGACCGCCATTACACTTTTCCTCTCGCGCACCCCCTAGAGGCAGCTCGCGCACCCCCAGGGGTGCGCGCACCCCACTTTGGGAATCCCTGCTCTAGAGCAGTAATTCTTAACCATAGGGCCATGATAGGGCCGCGGCCCATGATAGGGCCGCGGCCCAATCATGGGCCGCGGCCCATAATTGGGCCGCGGCCATACCAGGTTGGACAAACAAAAACAAAACTGAGAATATTCCTTCAACGTTCAGATGTTAACATTCATCACAGTTTACAGACCGCCTCCCTGTTTCAGATTTCCCTCTACTGCCCACAGTTTTCCTTTGCAGTGAGAGATTATTACCAATATTATGAGTGCATTCATTTTTGGTTTTAACTTGTTATTCGGCAAATAGAGATAATCTGCCCTTAACTATTATCTTTTTCTTTTCAACCTGCCTGATGGTCCAAAGTGTAATTTCTTGCTACATCCCTCTGACAGAGGATGTGACCAAAACTACGGAAATTAGACTAAAGATTGTTTCAAAAGGAAAACACATTCTACAGAAGATCAACAATGCAAGCACCATGTAGATCAGTGATTCTTAACCATGGGGCGATTGGGCCGCGAGCGCCACCTAGAGGGCCGCAAAAACTTTCAGTTTTGCACCTGTGGGCCGCGAGGGCCGCGGGACCGCATAGGTTATCAATTGAAGACACCAGAGATATTACTGTTATCCATGAGACGCTCAGTTACAATATAGCTTCCCACCACCTGGTGGCGGTAATGCGTCAGTCAGTTGTTTAACAAGCTGCAATAAGCAGAAGAAGACACTCAGCTAGCCGCTAGCCTGTAGCGAAAGTTATGGATAAGTTATTAAAAAGAAAAAATGAAGACTACAGTGGTGCCATACCCCCCAAAAGTCTAAATGTGGGCGCAAGTACAACCCTGACTTTCTTAAGTACGGCTTTGTGAACGGAGGCAACGAGGCAGAGCCGAGGGCTCAGTGTGTGGAATGTGGGCTACTGCTATCAAACGAAGCACTGAAGCCTTCAAAAATAAAGAGACACCAAGCGACGAAACAGCCAACGCTCGTGGGAAAGACTGTTGGGCTTCTTGTTGTGTATGCAGGTTTCCATACACATGATAATAAATGTCTTTGTGATCATCACATTGTATCATCTCATTTATTTAACAAGGGTTTTGCCTGTTCAACACCGGCATCCTCGATCCCCTCCCCTTCCGTTCCTACGGCTTGTTTGCGCAAATACGTCACAAAACATGTCCGTGTTTGGTATCCCAGCATGCCCAAAATCCTCATCTTTGCAAAGAAATCATAGATTTTCTTTCATTTCTTATGGTTTCTCCACAAAAGGAGCCCACACACACACTGTCCAAAGTCGCTATAACCGCTGCAAGTCGTATCTTGCAGCATTTCGACGGAAAAAGACACATTACAGACCCGACAACGTGCTAGCGGATGTTACCATGGAGCTAGTGGCTTCAGAAAACGCTAGTACTTATAGTACAAACCTTATGCTCCTCTTACATAAGCCGTCAACCAACGTTTGCGTAACTGAGCTATTCTCATTCTCGTTCGTGTGCTCGGTCGCAGCCATTAAGCACAGCAAGTCCGCTACTCACACACCATGTTTTCGACCATATATACATAGTTTTTGCAATTTGCAAAGGCTAAAAATAAAAGGAAAATAATATAATATCAAAATATAAAGGGAGAAACACCTTTAGTGTGTCAGAATATCATGTGGTTACCATGTGTCCATTTGGGTCTCCAAATATCTATGCACTTGTTCTCTGCCAGATTGTCTTGTGTGTCTCTGCCATGCTCTCCAGTGTGATATATCGTACTATTCTGATCTGCCTGTTCCGACCCTGTCTGCCTGTTTTCTCGACCTTGGGTTTTTGCCTGCTCCTTGTTGGATTTGTTTGCCTGTTTGGACTGACCTCCCGGTGTTGACCATGCCTTTACCAAGTAAAGAAACCTATACCTGAATCTTGTCTCAGAGTTGTGTTTTTGGGTTCTAGTATCTGTCATCCTTACAGCTCTTGAGTTATGTCACTCTGACAGCAGTATCTTCATCTCAAAGAGTTTATTGTCAGTGATGCCCACCATATAAATCTGTCAGAATGAATAGGAATCCTATCACATTCTTAGTATTGTCAAAAGGACTAGAGCATTTGGCATCCAGCATTTTGAAAAGATTTCTGCTAAAATCGTAGGTTAACAACAGGAACCATAGTCCCATAGAGCATCATTTATTATAAAAGAACAACAACTTTCTAATGCCAGAGCCTTACTGTGGCGAAGTCAAAAAAAGTCTGCTAATCAGGCTCTGTTGAATGCAGAGACCCCCCCCCCATCCTCTCAGACACACACACACACTCTGCTGTCAGAGTCCTTCAGCGGAAACAGCTTTTCCTCAAGAGCTGCCTTCCAAAAACACTTGACAAGAAGAGAAATTGGCAATTCATTCCTTCATTTTTTCCTTTTTTTTCCACCCATCTCATTTTTCATTGATCGCAATCACTTGTTCCCTGCACATGTTCAAATTGCAGAGCGGGTTTTTGTCTTTTTTCCTCTCCAAGTGCAAGAAGAACAGCCTAATCAAGGCAAATTGGTGCTAATCTTCTCACTCTTTAACGGGAGATTTAGAGAGAGTAGCCAAAAACAATTTCAACAAGAATGAACAGGATAGGCAGCAGAATATATTGTATAGGGAATAACTGAGAGGCAGATAGACAATGCCAAGCAGTGATCCAGTGAGAAACAGAAGAGACACAGATGGAGAGACAGTGAGAGGCCTCGAGGGCCACCTACCAACTTGTTGAAGGGTCTAGCAGTCGAATGGCACTGGTCCACTGCCAACTTGTGTCATTCCCTTCTGTGCTTGCAAAACTAAGGACAGAAAGACAAGGAAATGTATAAAATCTGAAATAATAACTGACCATCAGCCCTCACCTTCCTGTATGCTTGTCTGTGTGCTTTAAATGACAAATTGTTGCTTTCATGCATTCAAACAGCAACATTTCGTGTGAATGAACTTCTATTCTGAAAGCTAAGGCGGACCAGACTATTAAGAAAACACGCTGCATGTTGTCATCAATAGAACTGAGATCTGGTCTAGTCAGTGTGGTACACCTCTGACACATGATGGAGGTTCTCCCTGAACCACAACGATACGACGTTCCTTTATATATTCCTGATCAATATATTCATCTTTGTTGTTTTTTTGCTCCCTTTTTATTGGGGGTTATTAGCAGAGGTTTGCCAATAGACAAAGGTGCTATCATCACCAGGGCTAGATTAAACAAATAAATGCATATAAATAATACTAATAATGATAAAATCAACTTAAATATTGTCAGTGCCATAACATCTCCGACATGGACCGCCGCGTTAACAGTTTATTTTGTATGAAAACATCTTTTTAAAAATAAATTCATAATCTTAGAAGAATCTTGCCCCCCCCCCTACTAATTAGTATAATTGCAATAGTATGAGAGAAACCTGATCTTTATCAGCCACTTTGCAGAAATAGCAGGTTTAAACAGAAATAATAGACATGCCAAAAGAAAAAGACAAACAGTGCAGCATTTGATTTACATTTGACTGTCAACATAATGAATGACGCGTTGAACTATTCATTACCTCATTGTATAAAATTTCTCAAAATTGGCATGAACAGTGATGAAGATTATAGCGGTACTTCTTTTCGTGAAGCTTGAAAGCCAGGAGAAAAGAATCTCATCATCATATTCACACAATTGCTTCTTGACACTCAACACTAACAATGACAGTAAGTACAAACAGGATCAATAGGGGGAGTTGTAGATTCACTGAACTGTTCTTACACTATTAGCAAGAGCTGGTGAACAAAGAAAGCACTGCTCACTGGATATTGTGCAGATTGCAGGTGAAGTATATCATTGAAACAATAAATTACTTTGCCGGAAAAATAAATCTTAATACTTTTTATGACGTCCATATGTCTAAAACAATCATAATTTACTTATTGTACGGTATCATTGGTTATAAGCACTCTTATAAGCACATAAACTCCTGATTACCACCAATTATTTCTCACACTTATAACACATTTTAAAATGCTTTATAATGTGTTATGATTATTGTCATAAATAATTATGAATAATTATGTGTGCTTTGACCTATAATTATACAGGGCCATACGCAGATTACAACACATCAGTATGTTTATAGTGCATCCATACATGACCCTCCATGAATTCTTGAGGAATTTGCTTGTTCAATTCAAAGTCAATACAACATGAACGGTGTTTTTAAAAAAGTATTTTCCTGAAGAAAACATCCCATTTCCTGTGATGAAGAATCATTTTTCCACACTGTCTCATTTGTTTTAACCCTTAAGCAATCACTTCTGATGAACAAAAGAAACGTTAAAAAGAAAAAAGTGTGGCAGACGAGGAAATGGGAATACCAAAATAAGTAAAGCAGCCCTGCATTCAACAGTGGTCTGTGTCCAGTTTCCTCTTTGTAAGTTCACTAATAAATGTGGATGAATATTTCATTTTTTCATTAATTTCCACGATGCCTGAATCTGAGAGCACTTGTCTATGCCAAGGTTAAATACATCTGAGTAGATGGAGCTTGTGTTTCACCACAGCAGAGTAAAATGCCCACCAGGATTACTGTGATGCTGTTTAGACCAACGAGAGAGACTGCAGGGTGTGGCTGACAGAGAGCGAAAGACACAAGAGTGAGAGAGAACGCAACTTTTTATAGTGATCAAATTAAAACTCACACAGGCAAAATGCTAGCATGGAGGACAGCACACACACATCAGAGACATGAGAGGTCCAACTCTTCAATGTGACATTGAGCTAATCAGATTTGAGGGAGAAGTGTTGGATAAACAAATCCCCCCCCCCCCCAACAATATCTCCCCCCTACTCTCTCACTAATCAGTAGAAGAGCTTTTAGAGTGCAGGGAAAGATTCATATTTACTCATTAATTTATGTCAACAGCCAAATCTACTCCATGACGATGAATGGACAACTATTTTACCCCATAACCACTCTTCACATGGAAAAGCCAACTCTTTCACAAAAGCCACAAAGCGTGATAGCAGCAGGGCACCACCAGCCAAATGAAAGGGATCATGAAATACATTCTGAGTACTGTTAATATGCATACAACACATGTTTGTGAGGAGGGTTCAAATCTGAGGCAGCATTTCTGTTTGAAAGATTAAAGAAATGCACTTTGTGTCATGCACATCTGACAAAACCAGCAGCTAGACCACGATCGCTCAAAATAACAAATGATCAAAAAGTCCTTTATAGACATTCCTACTGATATTAATTTATATTTTATTTTTGGAAAATAACTCAAGTTGTTGCTAGTTTCACGATCACTGTGGCTCAGGTTGAATGCAGTCACATAATCAGATAAGCAGGGATAAATACAGACGTTATAGAGAGACATACATCTGTGTTGGGGTCTGACCATATGGCTTCAACATGTGCTGTGAACAAAGAGAATCAGGCCTTCGCTTTTTCAAGCAAAGGTTTCATCCTGATTTGTAGTTTGATGAGAGCAACCTCTTCACACTAGGGTGTAAATTCCCCCCCCCCCCAAAAAAACCATGGTCACCTGAATGCACCGCTGCAATCTCATTGGCCGAAGGCCAAGATACCCCAGGAACCCTGTGGTTCAACCACTGTTCTACAAAACTGCCTGCAGATCACACCTCAAAGCCCTTTTCCAACAATCCCTCCGGGGTAGCAGGAGGCACGCAAACACTCTCTTCGCCCCGGACCTCCATGCTTTTTCCCTTCGACCTCGGTTGAGACAGGGAGCACACAACGCTCTCTTCGCCCGGACCCCCCGTCCAGGCCACAGAAGATCCAGCGTTCCCCGCCAGCCCGACACTGGCCACGAGGAAGCAACGGCCCTTCACCCCTCCTCAAACCCTGTCAGGTCACAAGCCATTTCGCTGGACGAAACAGCCGTGTTCCACGCTGAGTAAAGGCCCACTCAGCCCGCGATAACGAATCCGCTTCAGCGATCCGTTCTCCGCTTTTTGCTTTTCTTTTTCTTTTGTGCACACAAACCGGCACAGAGGAGCCCGACGAAGCCTCGCTCCTCTCGTGACCGAGGATTCCCGGTAAGACGCGCAGACACGCCGTCAGCCGAAGTTAGATCATCCCCCTGCAGCGAGGATTGATCACGTCTGCGTTTCGCTCCAGAGCGAGCCACGCCACGACGGCCCGAAGCCCGCTGCAAAGCCGCGCCGACCCGCAAGCTCCCCCTGCCCCCCTTCCTGACGGAGAAAAACGGACAACTTCCCCACGAACACTTCAACGAAGCATCGACAAGTAACATTCTTGGTATCTGGGCGTAGCTTAGCTTAAATTAACGTAAATTTAATTCAGGCCATTCATTGATATGTTGATATTCCCGTGTTTTTTTGTGTTTAAGTTACTGTCGCGTGATATTGAGATATTGCGCAATCATTACGGAGCAGAGAAGCTCCGTTGCATTGTGTATTAACTGTTTGACTGTTGCTTTTGGGATTATTTGATTTGATTTTTGTTCTTGCTCTATTTCCTTGAATCGACTCTGTGAGTGAAGTGTGGAAACGCGACTATCGGGTATAAGTGTCGTCAGTTCGCAAAGCGACAACGGCAACTTGTGTGAGATGCGATCCTCATTCTCACTCCAACGCGACATCGCACACAGAAACTCTGATTCCTCTCTCTCTCCCCTTTTATTCCTCTTCTCACGTAACACACACAGCTCCTATCTCTGCCCCTGGGGAAACCCCGTTCAAACGATCGCCTCACAACACGTGTGCATCGGCACACGTGATTACATACAGCAGTCTCACCGCCATTTTGTCCGAGTCACTCGACTCCGCCATCTGGTGGTAGTTTAGCTGTAGTATCTTAAGGCCCCTCCCCTTTTGGCCCGCGTCACTCGACGCCGCCATCTTTGTAGTCTTTAGCAATAGCTGTAAGACTCTCCTTCCTTTTCACCCACAGACCCACACACACCCACACACAGACATACACCCTCATCCATTTTATTCATTCTTTAGTTTAGGCATATAAAATTGTATGATAACGTTTGTTGGTTGCAATATTAATTGATTTGATCATTTATTATTTTGATTTAATAAACTCTGTTATACTTTAAGGAGCAGTCGTCTGTGATTACTTGTGCATATGTATTTGATAAGACTGTATGTAGTAGCCTGTGCTCGAACTTAAAACCTTCACTGTCACTGAATGTATAGTCATACGCAGACTATTGACATTATGAGTGACTACTAATTATGAGACTTAGTTTTATCGTTTGGTTATTGGTCCTTGTTCGCAGGGTGGTGCCCCGTTGTTATTAATAATCATTAATAATTGTTACATACATCAATAATTCTATTGATGTCAAGAATTCAGTTTCTTAAATGCTGATAACCCAAACACGCTCCTTTACGTTCCCAACATCTGTGTCTGGTCTTGTCCTGTGATATCGGGTGTAACAGTACACAGAAGTCAAAGGTTCTGGAGTTACGGTTTTGTGTGAGTTTGGTACAGCAGCAAATGCATTAGGATACGTTTCTTTTCATATATTTCTGTTTTTCAGAGCGCGTTTTAGCAGCTGGGTGTTTTCAATGAGAGTCGAGCGTTTTGCGCCCTGCCTTGGGGTTGACACTGCATGTATTTTGTCCCCTGGCAGTACGAGTCAAAAGACAAAACCCCTCAGAAAATCTCGTTCATCTCCTCAAAATGTTCAACTTTCATTCGTGCCAACTGCTTGCGGATGCCGCATATGAGAAAACTGAGAACACTCTTCACTCGTCTTTTGGTATCATTATTTTGCAACTCACTGCTGTTCTCCAGCAGTGCTGCTACCGCAATGAAGAGACAAAAGGGCTTTACATTCAAATCATGCAATCATGCATAAATTAAGGCTCTATCTGAACAGACACATCGTAAATGGAGAGAGTCATTATCAAACCTTACTGCTATATATCTCAACAGATAGATGAAGACAGCAATGGTACAGATTCCGTGTCCACTGTGGCAAAAGGCAAGGAAATGCCAACAGATTTCCTGTCTATCACAGGACTCCCTCACACATTTGCATTCACATGTTCACCATGAGCTGACTGTCTTTACTCTGTTGTACATCTTATGTTGAATCTAATCACAGTACTTCACATAAGCATACAAATATATCAGTAACTTCATCCACAGAACAATCCAACAACAATTTAGTTCATTGTCAATTAACTGTCATTGTACAACAAAGGTACAAAGGAGACATGCAGTTGTAGTCCCTTAATACTACATTAGAAAAAACGAATTAGAAAAAAACAAAATGAATTATTTGCTGTTTGTTTTTGTTTGTATCTTTAGGTTTTGAACTGTTGGTCACACATGACCTGGACTCTTTGGTCACACATGACCTGGACTCTTTGGTCACACATGATCTGGACTCTTTGGTCACACATGACCTGGACTCTTTGGTCACACATGACATGGACTCTTTGGTCAGACATGACCTGGACTCTTTGGTCACACATGACATGGACTCTTTGGTCAGACATGACCTGGACTCTTTGGTCAGATGGTCTCTTTGGTCAGATATGACCTGAAAAACTGATGGAGGCATCTTACTTTATTTTGCAACTTTTCACAGAGATAATCATTATCATAAAAAATAATTAAAGATGAATTGACAAAAGAAGAGAGGAGGTCCAAAGAGTGTTTGGTTGGCACTGCTGGAGTGATAATGAGATGCATGTCACCCTGTCACCTCCCCACCTCTTTAACATATGACACCTTCATCACCTTACAGCTTGTCTACACTGCAGCCAAAATAAAAGTCCATCTGTCTATTAATTTCTGCTCATAACTATCTAACTGCACTTCAGCACTCCATGACAAGAAAGTCAAGCTTTTCTGTCTATATACAGTAGATATAATTCTAATATAAACAGTTAATTCCCAAAAAATATATTAGATATAAATACTACTGCATACATACATGATATTTAAGATACAATTTTGTTTCCAAATTTATAAAGACAGTTTGTGTATCATTCAACGTGACAATGTCCTCACGCACAAAGTCAGGTCCAGAAAGAAAAAGGATTCCCAGACTGGCCTGCACACAGCCAGCATCAGTGGCTGACCTCACTAATGCTCTTGTGACCGAATGGGAGCAAATCCCTGCAGCCAGGTTCCAACATCTGGTGCAAAGGTTGAAACTACAAGAGAGGAGGCTGTTCCAGCAGAACATTAATGCCCATCATTTTGGAAAGACAACCACCATACATGGCCGCCATGTTCCGGTGTCCACGTCCCAAAGAAACATTCTGATGACCCATTGCTGCACTTCAGTATTAACTAGCCACTATAGCTAGCTATTCACTATATCACTTGATTTAATGTCAGGAAGGGGTTGGCAAAAAAAAAACAAAGAAACTTCAACATCAAACCTCCTGTGACATTTGTTGCTAAAGTTTGCTCAACATTTGTATGTTATCTCATAGACAGACAATTTCAGTTGTGTCAAGATGTTGCCTATTATTATTTATTTTATAGCTCACTTTGAAAGAGAACATCCAAACACAAACTACACAAATTTAAGTGTCTAACATTGTCATGGTTGTTAATTTGTTCTGATTGTATATGTAGTTTTATCCAACTCAATTATTCATGCACTTATTTGCCTATGCACCTCCCTGTCAGTAAATCCCTTCGTCTGTTCATCAGTGTTCTGTATCTTACTTAGCTAGCAGCTTTTTCACTGTGCCAAGGAAGCAGGATAACATTCTGCTCGTAGGAGGGCTGGCTGAGCCACGCTGTTCCTTTTCCATATTTATGACTGAGAGGTGTGCAATGAATTGCTTCCACACCCCCTCCCACTTTATGTCTTCTTCTTCATCTTCCAACTATCTATCCATCCATCTGTCTGTCCCTCCATAGTACCTGCTGATCTGTGGGTTTTCTTCTCTGCTGAATGTACATTAATGAGTGAGTTGTATCAGTTTCAAACAGCATCCCACCTTGTTCTTTGAGGTCTTTCATGATCTGACAGTGAAGTTTTTATCTGGAATCTAGCATCCACAGCAATCCATCCAAGTGAAGTTTTCGCCATAAGATGTTTGCTTTAAATCATTTTGTCTTTATCTCTGGTTGATATAGGAGTACTTTGTTTATGGCTTTTTTTCTTCTCCATTTTCAATGGACCACAGCCAAGCGGGACCAGCCCTATTAACTGACTGAGTGGTGACGTTACACCATTAGTCAGAGTGAGTGATGATCAGAGTGAATGATGACATTACACCATTGGTCAGAGTGAGTGGTAAAGTTACACCATTGGTCAGAGTGAATGATGACGTTACACCATTGGTCAGAGTGAGTGATGATCAGAGTGAATGATGACGTTACATCATTGGTCAGAGTGAGTGATGAAGCTACACCATTGGTCAGAGTGAGTGGTAAAGCTACACCATTGGTCAGAGTGAGTGGTAAAGCTACACCATTGGTCAGAGTGAGTGATGAAGTTACACCATTGGTCAGAGTGAGTGATGAAGTTACACCATTGGTTGGTCAAGAGGAGCTTTCCCCATGGCCATTCTTTCAAAATAAAAAGGCACGGCAGTGTTTCCACTCATTTGGTTTTGTAACATTTTGTTGTTGCTGCAATTTTATCCATGGAGAAGTAAAGCATAGGTGGTAGGTAAAAGATAGACCATATTACAATGTGCATAATATCTGGACCAGGAAAATTATGTTGCCTAAATTGACATAATTGCATTGATGCAGTTAGGTTATTATTCATGTATTGTAGTTACGTTGTAACATTACATTGTTACACTACGTTGTGATATTATTATTTTAACACAAACTATCTTTTTTTCTAACTTTAACCAAGTTGTTTTGTTGCCTAAACCTAACCAATCATTTATCAACGTAAATGATTGGTTGTACAATGTGTAGTTATATCTTTAAAACTGTGTTTTAAATGTGATGTGTATACCTGATGGCATTTTTATGTAAAAACAGTGTAGCCCTAAATACATTTTAGGAAGCCTTAATTAATTAAAACAACTAGACATCATTCTCTATAATTTTCTCTGCCTTTTTGCATGATTAAACACATGCAATATGTTGCAGCCTTAATCTAATCGGGACATTAAGATGTATTGTAGATTATATGGAAGTTTTCGTAAGAATATTGCTTTATACTAGAACAGTTGGCGTTGTGGGAGACTTTATATGCATACAAACATGGTTATTATAAAGTTTGGTTTTCTCTCGTGATTGGATTCAGGGTTAATGACCAATCAAAAGAGAAAGAAAACAAACAAGAACACACCCCACATATAATCAAAGCTAGTGATGTCTATGAAAAACAAAACTCGTTACATAATTAGATGGTAAGCTGAAACACATCATCTTCTCAATCATATATAACCGACAAAGAGTAAAGCTATAATGATGCCATTTCACCCTTTGATGAATATCATCTCTTATATGAGATATCAGCTGGCTATCCTTTGCTGTATGCTTTGCCTCACACAGTATAGGAGACTCAAACAACAAGAAAATGGTAAATAATGCAACACATTTGGGCAGGAGGGAGACTACACCAGCTGCCCTGGAAGCTACAGAATTTCAATTGTAAAATAAATATCCCTATAATGTGAGCATGTAAGATGCCTATGATAGAGAGAGAGAGATAATGCAATCAAAGAAAGAAAGGTCAGTACACTCTCTTATCATTAAAAAGCACATGAATAACAATAAAAACACAAGATCAGCTAGGGGTGAATGGTGCTCTCGTGTGGGATACAAGACACTTCTCACCCTCAACTGTCCCCATCTTTGCTGAGTAGCAAAAGGGGAGGGGCCACTAATCTTTTTCAAACTGTACAGTAAATCCAGGGAAGCCATGAAAATTTCACTGCGAAGTTTTTGACCACTATTAATGTGTATATATTTTAAGTTTCCCATTTGTCTACACTGACAATAGAATAAATAGCAAACCAGTCAAGTCCCAGTTTACATCCATGTCTGTCCAAAATGTCATCACTTCATCATTATATCCTATTAGACATTTGTGTGAAATTGTCATAATTAGCACATGAATTCTTGAGTTATGGCCAGAAATGTGTCGCATCAGAGTGGCGTTGACTTTTGACCACCAAAATCGAATCGGTTCATCCTTGAGTCCAAGTGAACATTTGTGCCAAAATAAGGATTTCCTCAAGGTGTTCCTGAGAATGAGACTGTAACATTGAATGTACAAAGAAACAGTTTATAAACTCCACAGGGCAGCTTTAACAGGGAAGCCATCAAGTGTGCTCCAAAGATTGGCAATGACCTCATGGAAAAGCTGTAGCAGTATGGAGCCTAATCCAGGCAAATAGATTTGATCATTTGAAAAAAAATTACAACAATGTATTCAAACAAAAAATAAGTTTTAAGGAAACGATTTTGATTCAGTTCCGGAATTGTTTTGAATAAAATATTTATTAAAATTTTTCACTTAATATATATTTTGATATTAAAGGTCTTATGTTTTTCGGTTTCAACTCTTTTTTCCCCCCTTTCACTTTCAGATATTTGGCCCTGATCTGGCGTGGGGGGTGTGGCATCAACTGAGAGGGGCGTGTGATCATGAGTGACATAACAAAGAAGGCAGAGGACCTTCCTCAACTACGTTGCCTTCAGGAAACATAGGTGCCGCAAGAATTATGACTCAATACTTTCTATACAACATATTCATGTGAATGCAGTGAGAAAAAAAACTGCAAGATGGCGCCAGCTATACTGAAGGAAACTTCGAGGGAACGAGCTGATTGGTCTTCCGCCCCTATACCCAGGTTGGACGACCGATATGCATGTCAGGTCCACTAATCTCTTTGTCTCACACTCCACCTCCCCAACGGTGCGGGCAAGACAGGTGGTGTTCCCGACCCCGTGGGGCCGGGATCCCACCTCAGCCGGCGCGCTGTCCCTCACTTTCATTGCGCTACGGGGTTTGCTTCACCCTCTGACTCACGCGTCCATTAGACTCCTTGGGCCATGTTTCAAGACGGGTTCGGTGGGTTGCCGACATCGCCGACAACCCCTGACGCCTGTGATATATGATAAGAGAGTGTATTCTGATTGTGTGGTTATATAAATGTAATTTATGGTGATGTTAGATTCCTGGCCTCTAATTTCTGTGTTGGGTCAGTAGAAAAGTACACTCTTCTTCGTCTGTATCTCCCTTTGTCTCTCAGGCTAGTTCGAAGGGGCATCTCCTTGTGGAAGTTGATTGTGATAATAGACAGAGATTGTCACGTATAAAACAAACCTCAGCTATAATTCTTCATCAATGAGCAATGATTTCCGACTTGATTTCAAATGCCTAGCGTGTGCACAGATGTGAGTGTGTGTGTGCATGTCTCACACACTGACAGAGATAAGTTGTGAAAGAATGAGACCAGCCACTGGTGGACATTTTAACGAATCTCTAACAGGTTAAATCTTTGATGTCATTTTAGAGACAGACTGACCAAATAAATGGAACTATAAAAAAAGCATAAAAGATGCCTGGTATGAAAGTGATGTTGCATTGGCTTGGGCCATATGACGAGATTATCAGTCGACGCGATTATATTCAGTGTGTTATATTCAGTCTCGCTTTTCTCTTGCTTTCTCTATGTTTCACTACATTGTGAAACATATCAAAGAAGTAACATGCTAGCCCAAGTCTGATTTGTGATATTGTGGATATCTTCTGCAATTTTATGGTGCTGTTAGACTGCAAGTCTGCCACCAACTTCATCCACAAAGTGCAGCTGGACCAAAACTATCATGATGAGCAATCAACCCTCAATCATTAGGCTTTGGCAAAGGCAATGCTATATAAACGGTGGGGAAACTGTAGGAGGGCAGTTATTAACAGCTGATTGATCTGGTTTATCTCAGCAGGCCCTTGTGTGAAATAGCACCTTTTTGTAAAATGGCACTTAATGCCTATGCATGTGCATCTCCAGTCAATAGATAGTTATACCTGTGTGCGTCTCTATCTTCAGCTTTTAAAGGACCATTGTTTTGTATATTGTTGTTTTTCTTCAAGCAATTTCATCAGTTGGTGGATTTCAATATCGCCAACCCTAATGCTGCAGTTATTTTTGTGTAAAACTGGAAACCTGCTGTCATTGCTCGACCATGCTTCATTTTTGTTATGTTATTAAAATTGTATTGAGTGCACATTATATTGCAACTGCAGCCCTGACTGACTATAAAACATGCATTCTAGTGTTTGTCTACCTGCTGCTTACATTTGATTAAATTTCTTTCATTTTTCATTTGATTTAGTTGCCTTGGTTACCATGTTTACTTTGTTCTGACCCCAACACACATACAGACAGACACAGCTATACAGAAGCATATAGAAGTACTGCACACAAACATGCTCCCTAATGCACACACTGACTCACATACACTCAACCTGTGCAGAGAGGCGACTATGTAATGGCGTCCAAGCAACAGCTGCATATGACCTCACATGACCCTTCAGGTGGTCATGGCAGCGTCAGGCTTGTTGCCACAACAACACCACACTGTTCCATTACTGAGCAACATAATTTATTTATGAAACCTTCACTTTACAGGTTTACTGTGTGTGTGTGTGTGTATGAATTTCTGTCTTCAGAAACATGACCGCAAGAATGTGGATATTTTTGTTTGTGCATACCTGTGCGTGTGTATGTGTTCGATGCATGAGGTTGTGTGCCTGCATGCTAAGGCTTGCAGCCATTTAAGAAGCTGAAGCCAGGCTGAGATTCCTGTGGGATGCATTCATAGATAGGTAGGTAGACAGGTGAGGAGGGATGGAGGCAAGCAGCAGAACAAAGCTATTTCTATCTTTGTCATTTATGCACTTCAGAGCCTTCGCCTGATTGGGACAGCTTACTCCGAGCAAAAGCATTAATGTTGAGAAGGACCTTCACAAGTGAATGCATACATACATAGTTGTAAAAGCTTGTATTTGAAAATATAGTGGACATATTTAGACCTCAGAAGAGGTGGTGGGGTGGCAATGGGTTTGTCATAGCACATGCATTACAATACATATTCTAAACATAGCAGCACATAATCAGACATTCACCTGGGCATTGCAGTTATTCTATAATGAATAATAGAATTATTGGGAAAACATGATGTGATAACACAATCATAACTAATTGCTGAGCTGACATTTGAACATATCTATGTTGCCGTTTTGGTTTCACTTAAACGTTAAATACCTTGAAGGACTTGGCCGTTAGTGCTGATTCATATTAAAGCAATGATATATCATTCGACAAAAAAATGTGACCTGGGCTACCTGAGATATTATATACGATGAGTCTGTGTGCGATAACCTTGTGTGTGTCTGCTCCCTGTCACTAGCTTAGGCGCCTGCAGTCTGAAGGAAAGCATCTGGTTTCAGCATCTGGACAGACACGCACACACATATTGGAAGTATGTTTGATAGAGTCAGTGAGCGGACACCAAGAAGGTTATCTGTGATCAGAGCCTGCAGTTATGGCACACACACTCGCACACATCCTTTTGTTTCTCTCTGTCTTTTACAGAGCATGATAAAACAGTAGATATATAGTGTGGCATCAGCAACCTCCAGCAACTTGATAATCCAGACAGATGTTGTCCATGTCTTCACTGACTTCCATTCCCTACAGTGGTGGGCCGTCAGGGCCAGCAAGGCCTTCTCTGCTGGCCTAGACAGAATCACAAAGTTATAGCTATTTTATAATTTATAAATTTTTCATGAATACACTACATGTATTCTAATTATTTTCCCCATTAGCTTATTTTCTCATTGCACAGCTGCTGTCTTCCTCAGTTGCTCTGCTTCCAGTGCAGCTTGTTTTAAGTAGAGCTTTTATCCAATCAGATTTCACCTCTGTCTCTCGGTAAGAACAGAGGCCCGAGGCCTGCAGACTCACAAGTGAATCCCTTTGCAGTTTAAGTAAATGGGGATGATATTGTTGATTGTCGTAGTCTTCAACCAATCAGATCTTTAGTTTGACATGGTGGGCGTCTTTTTTGACATGTCAGAGCCTTCTAGCTGGCCTAGCCATACGTGATTGGTCAGTGGGCTAGCGTGACATGTTGGACGGTGACAAACCCAATATCTGCTGCCTCTGTCGAGCGAACATTTTCAGCCCTCAAATGCATTAAAACCTATTCAAGAAATACAACTGGGGAGGCTCGACTGTCTTCACTGGCATCCATGAATCGTGGACTTCTTACTGGAAGTAAAATGCACGGACGTACTGAACAATCGGGAGATTAAACTCTTTATTAACAAAGAAAGGAGGATGCACTTTGTCTTTAAATAGTGAACAGCAGCTCTGGTAAGTGAACTGCTTTTGTTTTTACATCTGCAGTAGGTTTTAATATGCTTGTTTATATATTATTATTTGTACGACTTGTTTTTATGAAGATGGATTTTGTTTGGTTTTATATGCGATAGGAACTATTGTTACATCCAATGTTGCGCCGGGGACATATTTAGCCGGTGCCAGTGTTGCCAACGTGGCGACTTTCTCGCTAAATCTGGCGACTTTACAAACCCTCTTGGCAACTTTCTTTGTCAAAAGCTGCTAGCGACAAATCTAGCGACTTGTCCTGGTGTTGTTGGAGACTTTTCTGGTGTTTTGACTCTGACGTGAAAGCACTCCATAAATGGTCTGCAACAACATAAAAGAACAATAGAGTTCACCATGTATGATTCAATATAGTGAGTATACTCAGCTAGCTGCTATATTAGGGAGTGCAGCAGAGGGACACTTGGTGGTCTAAACCAAGCCCCCAGGAAGCTATTTGAAGCAAACTTAACCTAGTGGCCAAACCGTGGAATTACAACATTTGGGTGTGTCACGTGTTACCACTGGGCCCAAAAACATTTTTCCCATAGACTTGCGGTGCGAAACAGACATCTGTAAATCAGCAGATCATGAAAAAATGAAATAAAACTTCCCAATACTAACACTTGAATAGCCCTAACTTAAATCAGTAGATCCTAAAAGTTACAAAATGCTCAAATAGCCAAAAGGAATGCTTCCGCCATTCATGTGACTGAGTCCGAGAACGAGACTTCTCCAAGGGCTGGGAGGAAACGCAAGGGCGCTTGCTCTTTGGGCATCCAAAACTGTATCCAGTTTTCTTCAAACATCCATGATATAAGCTAACAATGTACATTTATTAGCTCTTGCAAACGTTAACCCAACAAGCCAAAGAAGGTAGCCAAAACTCTTGTGTAGTGCTAGGCATAGTGTAATGTTGGGATCATATGAGCCAGAATACAGTAAGGAGGAATAACAACGTGTGGAGGAGTAAGCGGCCGCCACAGCTGAGAGTGAAGCTGAAGTTATTTGTTTTTGTATTCTAAACACGACCTTATGTGATAAACAATAGAGACACTAAAGGGTTAATGATGAAATTACGTAGAGGCAGAAGTGGAAGGTAATACTACGTTACTGTATGAGAAGCTTATTCATGACCTTTTGGAAAGGCAAAAAGAGGATATTCATTTTATGTATTCTAGGAGCGTTTTTCTTCATTTGGAGAATCATCAGATTCACCACTAATGTACAGAGGGATAGGGTGTGTGTGGGCGGTCCTTGACTATAAAAATATTTGTTACCTGATTTTCTTTCTACTGTTGGGGTCTGGCGCCACCTCCTGGCTGGCTGAGTCCCTCACATGTGTCTCCCCTCTTCACAATCTGACCTGGGGTCTGATCCCTTTGGCCTCCCGAGATGACCACAACTCCCGCCTTCGGCCACCGCTGAGGCGGACCCTTCATTGGCCGACAAGCGGCCTCCCGCTGTGCGTGCAGACCCGTTTATAAGCGCCAACGCAGCGAAAATCGATCTCTTTGCTCTGGACATCGTCCGGTCTCCAAGAAGATTCACGAGGACCCGATCGTCCTCACCCCCCCCCCCCCCCTCATCTCAGCACGCACGTGCCATTTCGCTGGCCGAAACAGACCACATCTATTCTGAGTTAAGGCCTTTGCCCGCGAGAATGCATCCCTTCCGCGATCCGTTCCCTGCCTTTCGTGTACACGCCAACGGTACCAGGACGACTAAACCTCTTTCTTCACCGATCATTCCCGGGAGGTGACGAACCGACAACGTGCCTCAGCCGACGTTGAAACCATAGACCTCTCTGCAGCGAGCAGGGCCGAAGCAGCAGCCGCTCACCAGCCGCGCTAGAAAAAGCAGCCCCTCCGCCTGTGTGAAGTGTTAGTTGTGGGTGCACAGATGGGTGGATGTGTATCTGCGTGTGTCCCTCCCTGCAGGAAGCCACAGGCACCGATGACAAGCCCTCGCTGAGCAATTTGAGCCCATGAAGATGTACTAGTGGGAAGCAGAGAGCTAATTAGAGCAGCAGAGGAGTGAGTTGGCTGTTCCTCTGAATAGGGTCGGATCCAAATATATGCAGTGGATTTATGATGGGTGGTGCTCTCGCTTGAGATCACCACTGGCAAAGACCATGACTTTTCATGGTCCAACTTGGAGAATACAACATCTCCTGGTCGCAGGGCAAGTAAGGGCCTGGCTCCATGACGGCGGTTGAAGTAGTGAGCCTGTTTAGCCTTTTCCCTCCCGTCCCTCTCTTTCACAGCTGTACTGCTGGGCCATTTGGGTAGGAGATTTTTCTCCAGAGTGGGGTGTGTGGTTCTGATTTTCCTCCCCATCAACAGCTCTGCTGCACTGAAGCCTGTGGTGGAGCAGGGAGTGGACCGATAGCTCATCAGAGCAATCACAGGATCTTCTTGCTTGAGAATTTTCTTTGCCGTCTGTACGTCTCTCTCTGCGTGCCCATTGCCCTGTGGGTGGTGAGGGCTGGATGTGCAGTGCTTGAAGTCGAGCTGCCTCGCAAACTCCTTGAACTCCGCACTTGAAAATTGGGGTCCATTATCGCTCACCACCTCATCTGGAATGCCAAACCTGGCGAAGACTGTTTTCAGTCTTGGGATAACTTGTGCACTCGAGTCGAGGGCAGCTGCAGTATCTCTAGAAACCTGGAGTAATAATCTGAGATTACCAGGTAGTTGTGGTGGTTGTGCTCACAAAGGTCCATTGCAATTCTCTTCCAGGGTCGCTCCGGAAGCGGTGTGGAGATGAGAAGTTCCTTTTGTTGTGTTCTTTTCAGTTCACAGCACGCCTGACATGACGTCACGAGCTTGTTTATCTCCGTAGAGAGTCCGGGCCACCACACAGATGAGCACGCTCTCTCCCTACATTTGACTAGGCCCTGGTGCCCTTCGTGAATTTTCTGGAGGATCTCAGCTCTCATTGGTCTTGGAACGAAAATCCTGCTTCCTCTGACAAGGCCATTGTGTTCTGATAGCTCTGATTTCACTTGGACGTACTCTGTCGCGTCCATGGGCACATTGCTTAAGTGTTCAGGCCATCCTTTCTTTATGAGCTTCACAACTAACAGCAGTTCGGCGTCGGCTGTTGTCGCCATTCTGATTTCATCCATCTTGCTTGTAGACGCTGGGATCCCGTCTACTACACTAGCCACTAGGGTTGCACGGTGTATCGATACTAAAAAGGTACCGCGGTACCTGTACGTTAAAGACGATACGATTTTGCATATTTTTTGTGTCGATACTTTATTAAAATAGCGCGCGATCAGAGCGCACACGCTGCTCCGCTCCCTGTTATGCTGCCTGCAGGCATGCAAGGGGGCGGGGCTGCCCAGCGCGCTCCCACAGCGCGCGCACTTACAGAGAGTGATCACAGGGGAGACATGGCAGGAGCTTTTTACTGACCGTCCTCGGCTTGTTGAAAAACAAGCCGTATCATCTGGAAGTACTTTGGCTATATTGCAGACAGTGACGGAAAGCCCACTGACCTATAGACCCGTCTGCGAAACGTGTTTCAGATCAAGTGAGGCAACACGTCTAACATGGCAAAGCACCTTTCAGACAGACACCCCGACCTTTTTAAAGAGTTCAAAGAACGACAGGTAAGCAAATGTGATTATAAACATGAACACCCCCAAGCTCACTTATATACAGCTAACACGAGTAGCCTTAGCCTAGTTTGAGCCTATATGATCATGAGGTCACAATGCACACAAAGGTGTACTAAATGAAACACAATTTAGGCAAAATGGCTCCATGCTGGTGGAGCCTGAGGGTGGATCTTGAGCTAATTATTTTTATTTTTAGTCAAGGAAAAATAATTATTCCATGAATTAAGATAAAATATGAAGTGAAAATATCAAACTCACGATGCAACTAAATGAAGCATTGTTTATCCACCCACTCCCACAGACAGTCAGACAGATACCAGCAGAGTCAGCAGCAATCATGGCACCATGTAGTTTTCATTAATATCTTGCTGTAGGCTAATACTAATATTAATGCCATTTGTTAAGTGTTCAAAAAGCTGGGCAGGAACAAGCTGGTAAAAAAGGGAACCGTACAGATGTTTTATTTATTACTATTATAGATAAATATACCAGTATTGTATCGTATTTGTGGTATTGTATCGAATTCTGGTATCGTATCGTAAGTATCAGTATTGAGATACTTATGGCAGGTATCGTATCAAAGTCATAATTTTTGTATCGTGACAACCCTACTAGCCACGTAGCATGCCACCTCACTGTGTGTGTCTGTGTCTGCGCACGTGCTGGCCAGTGGACTGCTTGACAGGGTGTCCGCGACAACCAGAGTTTTCCCTGGAGCATACTCTGCCACTGGATTGAATCTCATGAGCCTCATGAGGAGACGCTGGCATCGTATAGGTACATTGTCCAGGCTGCGGCTGTTAATGAGAGGCACTAGCGGCTTGTGGTCAGTGATTAGCTTGAACTTCTCCAGTCCACTGAGGTATCTGTCGAACTTCTCGCATGCCCACACACCAGCCAGACCTTCCTTTTCTATTTGGGCGTAGCGTGTTTCTGCTTCAGTGAGGCGTCTGGAGCAATATGCCACAGGTTTCCACTGCTCCCCGTGGAGCTGAAGGAGTACACCCCCCAACCCATAACTACTTGCGTCCGCTGACACAGCCGTGGGCTTGCTCAAGTCATAGAAAGCGAGTAATGGTGCAGTTGTCAACAGCTCCTTGATGTGTTCAAAAGCAGTTTGTTATGCGTGGCTCCATGTCCATGTGTCCTTCAGGAGCTCGTATAGTGGCTGTCCTACCGTTGAGAGATCGGGGATGTATCTTCCGAAATAATTCACCATTCCCAGTATCCTTCGCAACTCTTGCACGTCTGCTGGTGGTGACAGCTGCCGAATAGCTTCCACTTTGTCGGGGTCAGGCTGGATCCCGGACCGGTCAATGAGATGCCCGAGGAACCGCAGCTGACTCTGCCTGATGGAGCACTTCTCACGATTGAGCTTCAGACCAGCTGTCTCTATGCGCTGCATTACCGTCTCCAGGCGACCGTCATGCTCCTCCTCTGTGGCCCCATAGACCAGAATGTCATCCATGAAGACCTCGACACCCTCCAGCCCCTGCAGGCTCTACATCATCTTCCTCTAGAAGATTTCCAGTGCGCTCGTTATTCCAAACGGTAGCCGCTTGAAGTTGAATCTGCCAAATGGCGTAATGAAGGTAGTGAGCTTACAGCTGTCTGGGTGCAACGGTATCTGGAAGAACCCACTGGCGGCATCGAGCGAAGAGAAGACAGTGGCCCCACTCAGCTTTGCTGTAATCTCATCAGTAGTAGGCAGGATATACTGTTCTCTTTTCACAGCCTCTTGAGATCAACACAGATGCGGGCTTTACCTGCACTCTTCTTGGGTGCACACCAGCCCGTGGGCTGTGTCACCCTCTCGATGATGCCATTTCCCTCCATCCTCTGGAGCTCCTCCTTTACCTTTTGCAGCATAGGGAGAGGTATGCATCGTGCTGTGTATACAGCATATGGCTGAGCGTTGTCTTTCAGCAGTATTCTCACCGGTTCAGTCTTTAATGTCCCATGCTCGCCATATGCCTGTGGATGTTCTCCTGTCGCACACAGTTTCATCCACTCTCCTCACCAGATTCATTTCCACAGACAACAGCCTGCTGAGTAGGTTGTTTACAGTACGTCCGCGGATGACATATGCTGTGAATGGGTAAGTATTTCCTTTGTAGGTCACAGTGCTCTGGATCTGTTCTATGCACTGCAGCTCGCCGCCTGGGCTGTCCAGCGGTATATCTGCAGGCTCCAGTGGTCTTTTGGGGATGAGTAAGTGGTAGGTCTCCTTGCGGATGATGTTAACATCGGCCCCTGTGTCGATTTTGAAGTCAACTGGTGTAGAGCCCATCAGCAAATCGACAGCCCATTGATCTGGTGACCCGCCTGCTTTATTCACAGCCCCAAGAAAGTATGACTGCTGTTGCTCAGTTTGCTCTGTAACCTCACTCACTGCCTTCCTGCTCCTACACACTCTACTCCAATGTCCAACTTTGTTGCATGTATTGCATGTGGATTTTCTGGCCGGGCAATTTTCATCTTTACTGTGCCACGCTTTCCCACACTGTCCACATTGACCTTTATTTCCCCCTTTTGGCTTACCATAGTGGCTGGGGTAGTTGCTGCGCTCGTGAGTGACTTCTTGTATCACCCACGTTGTCTCTCCTTGCATGCTGACTTGCGAAGCAACCTCTTCCGACTGCCTGACTGTCTCTACGGTCAGCGCTAGCGTCAGGTCCTTCATCAGCTGCAACCTCCGTGAGACGTCTTTGTCAAGTATTCCAACGACGATTTGGTCGCGTATATTCTCATCTCTGCTCCCGCCGAATTCGCATTGCTCTCGGCTTTCTCTCCCGGTCTTTGCACGCGCAGATGGAAACAAGCACGTTCGTGTATTACATTCCTTCTCGGCACAAAGTACTCATCGAACTTTCCAAGCACCCGAACAAAATGATCTCTATGTCTATCTTCGGTATATGCAAACGAACGGAAGATGTTCTCCGACTCGCTTCCCATAGCGTATATCAGGCTGCGAACCTGCACGGCGCCATCTTCTTTGTCCAGCTTGGTGGCGGTTCTGAATCTCACAAAACGCTGCTTCCACTCCGGCCACTCCTAGCTTATCGAAGAAAAAGTTTGTCGGGTATTTGCCATAACTCCGTTTTCACTTCTGACATCATGTAAAGTAAAGCAATAGAGGCTTCTTAGTTTGCTCAACTCCTTTTAATAGATCACCGTGTGTCTCCTTACACATGCATCTGGAACTCTCGTTTAACCCCCAGTATATGCGCAAGCGCATTAGACTACCGTATATGACAGAGATCATGAATGTCGTGTAGTTACCGTGTATGTCATACTGCTACAACTGCATTGAGATGATTCACCCCTAGCGGAGGCGGAAGTTGTTTCTCATCAGTTGAAAGGTCAGAGCCGCGGCTGGGCGATTCAAAGATCGTCAGTTGTGTTTCTGTAGATGAGAGAACAATCTTCCGCGACCTCTCTTCTCTCTATCGTTAGAGTCCCGCGCCATTTTGTAGTCTCACGAGGTGGTCAAGTGCAAACTCCATTTTGGTAGTTCGGCCTATGTTCAACATGTCGTTCCGTGTGACGTAGCTACGTTTAGGTTACATCATACGTTGTCTGAGCTGCTGTTTCGCCTCTCCCCCACACACACTGCATGCACACACACACACAATCTCCCTCTTACTACAGGTTGTTGATTTTAGATAGCGTGCTCATGAATGTATAGTTTTGCTGTTAGTTTTAGATATTAGTTGACTAGTTCATTATTATTATTGGAACTTAATAAACTATGTTATACTTTAAAGAGCAGCTGTCTGTGACTACTCTTGTGCATGTGTATTGTGATAATAGCTGGATACGTGGCCTGTGCTCATACTCAACACCTTCACTTTTCACTCTGAATGTGGAATAATACGTTGACTATTGACTTTGTGAGTAAATACAAATTATGACTTAGTTTATAGTTTGGTTATTGGTCCCTGTTCGCAGGGTGGTGCCCCGTTTATTATTGATAATCGTTAATCATTGTACTGACATATAATAATTATATTGATAATTTAGTTTTATATATGCTGATAACTCAAACACGCTCCTTTTCGTTCCTAACAAGTCACAGGATGCAGCTCAAAGCATCACAGCTCAAAGGTTTTTTTGTTTTTGTTGGTCCATTTATAAAAGACCATCTGCAGCCACTTTTCTTGAGCATCTGACAATGACTATTGATAGTCTCAATGGATTTTGTGAGTGAGCATACATCTTCTGGGAAAATCTCCTGAATGATAGCCTAGCTGTTGAATTCCTGCCGTGTTCTCGCAGTGAATTTAATTGAAACAGTGGGCAGATTCTACTTTGTTCAGTGCATCAATGTCAATCTTATTTTATGCCTCGTCCTATCTAAACGTTAGACTGGCAAAAGAAGTGAAATCCGGATCAACTGAAAGCTGCCTTGCTTTTTTATAGAGGAGAAGCTAGCAGTTCCACACCAGATCACCTCATCTCCAAGGACAAAACCATCAAATAAGGACCTTTCCTTGCATGCTTCATGCAGAACACATTATGTGTTAGCCTGTAAACATGTTCAGTGGGACCAAGCTTACAGAGAGACAGAAAAAAAAGCCTTAGCAGTGAACCTTTATGAACACATTTGGAGGGGTTAGGGTATGCCCAGCTGGCATTACACTGCACATCATTTCTATCACCTTCACCTATCATGCTTCCATCCATCTATCCACCCATGAAAACCAAAGCAGGGCTCCAGCTATGCTTCGTTGGGCTAAAAGGCTACAATGTTGTTGCTGACAGCCCCGAGTTCAAGCTGTCACTACACTTCAGGGCCGAATGGTTGCTACTTAAAGATACCGACACCATAGTGCTCCCTTTGGGAATTGATTGAAATGGGCCCCTGATGGTCTGTCAAAGTTGAAAATATTCTGTCACAAACAACAACAAAGAATGTGCAAAATGGAATCTATTCATCCAAATTACTGGAGGTTTTAGTTTCAGATAAGTGAACAGGAGAGGGTTGGGTTACAGGATTTACTGTCTCTTACTATATGTTAAAAACTGATGAATAATTACCATTAACACAAACAAATTCATCTTTTTAAATTGTGTGTGTGGTACTTACATGATGAAATTGAATGGACACATTGCAACAAATTGGCATAATATTCAATCGGACTGCTGCTGCAGCACTGCAATTGCATTCACACAACAATACAGATCCATGTGTTTTTCTCCGTGGCCCCTGGCTCAGCATTTGGCATGCTGGTGCCTCTTGTAGTGCTTTCTTAAACACATACATATGGAGACGCAAACTATAGATTTCCTCAATTGCCAGTATCTTGTGGTATAACTACATCAGGGACGAGGGGACTGAAGAAGAGAGACATGAAGTGATAGACGGATGGAACTAAAGGAACATATTGTGACAAGTCAATTTCACCCACTCGCTGGGGAACAAAGAAGCAAAGAAAAACTCGATTTGTAACAGTGTGTTTAGCCACACAAACACTCACTGGTGCCACCTCACCAGTAATGTTTCACTTCAAAAATCAAAACCAGCTTTCACCTAATCCACCTGGAACCAAAACCAAAAAATGTATAAGTTATGAGAGGAGAAATGTAGCGGGGTAAATGTGATGGGAAGCAAAACAAGTAGACACTCTTCAAGAGAATCTGACAGGAGGACAGGAGAGGTTTTTGTAACACACACACACATCAACATGACATCAACCACATCAGAACTGCTTTCTGTGATCAGTGCACACATCTGCTGATTTTGCCTATCCATCCCATTATAATGTAAGACATGTTTACAGTTCATTGTCTTTACCTGCTGATTTCTATATAATGCCATTTGTAAGATTGTACTGAAAATATCGACAGTGACAAGTTCATTATTTCACTTTTCATCATTAAACTCAAAAATGGCATGATTGTTCTTTGATTGTAATTGAAGTTGTTTGAAATGTTTGATAGTCAATGATTACCACAACTTCTCTAAGCATTTACCAGGATGTTGTTTTTTTGGCAAATACAATGAATACATTAAAGTCGACAGCCGTTTGTTTTAGTTTTGCCATTTAACACACCTCTTCTGCCTTTCAACCTTTCTCTGAATCCCTCCGTTTTCCCGCTCTCTGCTTATTCTTTCCCGCCCTCCATCTGTTACTCTCGAATATTCTTTCTTTACCTTTTCCTCACTTGCACTCTTTGTGAAAGAGTGACTGAAGACCTTGGTTTCCCATCCCCTGTGTGTGTGTGTGTGTGTGTGTGTGTGTGTGTGTGTGTGTGTGTGTGTGTGTGTGTGTGTGTGTGTGTGTGTGTGTGTGTGTGTGTGTGTGTGTGTGTGTGTGTGTGTGTCAGAGTAAAGACAGTAAGGATCCCTGGCTGTGAACAAACACTGTTTCCCATTAGCTGTGCACTCACTCACAAACAACTCTGTAGGGTGTGTGTATCCTAAATGATGTCTTCGTCCCTGTTACTTGTGTCTCAGTTGTGAGATCTATCATCAAAGAGTGAGAGGGTTGGGGCCAGCAGAGAACTAGGCAGAGTGGGAGCAAACAGACAGAACGCCATCTTCACTTCTCACTGAGACCATCTGAAAAGGCCACATGGATACGAGAACAAAAAGGGCAAATCAGGACATGGAGGTTCAAGTGAAGTCAGCAAGATGGAGAGCACAGAATAGACAGAAAGGACAGCTGTTGATAAGAAACAAACACATTGGGGGGGAGAGAGCTTCGTCCTATCTTCCAGTTTTCTAAGCGGCGGCTACTTTATTAGTCATTTTTGATTCTCATAAAATAGTTTTGAATAACATGATGCGATTCACTGTGCGTGTTCATTTAATGATTACTAGCCTCCGCTTCAAAATGATGCATGCATGATAATCTTTATGTATCAGTCCGCTCCCCATATGCTGTATATGAATGTTTGTGAGCGCTCAGCTGAGAGGTTGTGACCAGTCAATAGAGAGCGAAGAGTCGGCTTCATTGTTTGACATATATTAGCAAAATAATTGCTGATAAAAACACATTACCAATAGCAATGATTGCACAGACAGGGGACATCCTAGTTACGCAGGCTATACTTTGAAAAATAGGGGACATTGTCAAAGTGACGGGAGGAAAATGTAGGTTATTAGATAGATTAGAAAACTTTATTAATCCCCAGTGGGGAAACTCTTTTGCCACTCATACAGACGACAAAGTCCACAGAACACAACAACACAGTACACAGCAGACAAAAACATATTACAAAGGATAAATAACACCAGACAATGCCATATAAAACATGATCGACATCAGAAAGATAAAAACCTCTAAAGGTGTGCATTAAATTCATTATGCCTCATGCTCACACTGTCATTTTACACTTTGAAATATCCTAGAGCAGGGGTCTTCAACGATTTTCAGGCCAAGGACCCCCAAACTGATAGAGAGATGGAGCAGGGACCCCCGACTATATATATTGTATAAAAATGTGTTTTATCTTAAATGGGCCTAGTACTGTGTATACCTCTTTATTGTGCATTCAATACTAAGCTATTCAAATAATACACAGGTTCATATATTCATGTTTTTATGTTAAACATGTGCAAGGTACAGTGAGTAGGGTGGCCGTGCCACTGCCATTTATAAACATACCTTGTCAACTGATATCAATGCCAACATCAACATTGTCTGTCAATTGCATGATAATCATGCATACAAGCTATTCAAATTGCCGTTTTAATTTTAAACGTGGAAACGAAAAATGAGTGATGGCATATTAGTACCACTGCCATGCATGAAGATACCTGTTATCTTTCATACAATACTGAACTATTAAAATAATGGACAGATTCATGTTTAGAGAATTTTCTTTTTCTTTTTTTGTCTAATTAATAGGGGTGTAACAATACGCGTATTCGTATTGAACCGTTCGGTACGAGGCTCACGGTTCGGTACGCATGACTAACCGAATACGTTTGAATAAAAAAAAAAAGACGTTTAAAAAAAAAAAATTGAAACCTTTATTGATGAAGAGCCACGTTCACTCAGGTTTAGTTCCATCATTGTTCATACTAAAATGATGATGGAGAAGATGTAAGTAACAATACTACATAACATTAAGGAGCAGTTTTTGTTTTTTATGCTTATGTGTTGCTAAGAAGACACCCCAGAAGATGGGTCACTCAGGTATAGTTCCATCATTGTTCAAAGTCAAAGAATAACTTCATGATGTTAGTTGTAATGAATAAATATATTTTAAAATCAAGTACATTTCTCTGGCACTTATAGTTTTCTACTGTACCGAAACGTACCGAACCGTGGCTTCACTGTATCGTACCGAACCGAACCGTGAATTTTGTGAACCGTTACACCCCTACTAATCAACCAAAAATTTCGCCGACCCCGTGTTGAAAACCTCTGTCCTAGAGTATATCAATAAAGGGAGTGGAGGTGTCAATAAATAAATACAAGCTAATAAATAGGGTGTAATGATTAAATTGCCAATATTTCTGATAAGTCAGGAATGGGCATGGAATAGCTATTTGCTGTGTGGGCTAAAAGGCACAAGAAAGCTAATTCTGTTCTCCAATAATTCCCCACATGTTTACTATCGGGTAGGCAAACTAATTAAGATCAGTGTATATGGTGGAATAGTGGCATTAAAAAGTGGCAGAAGCCACCAAAATTGGACCGTTACAGATCAAAATGTTCTCTCCCTAGCTGGCTACTTTGTCCCACATGGCTGGCTACTCTGAATCCCAAAGCCCTGCTCTTCTTAATCCAGTATGAAGAAGACATCACTGAAAGTAAGCCACCTACAGTACATCGTCTGTATATGTGCAGTATATTTACATTGTACAGAAGCTGTCACTTGCCTTATTCAATAAGTATTTAGTAGTATATTCTGATAAATGTCTCTTGATTGTGATTCAAAATATTTACTCATTGATCTCAATTCAAATGAAAAAGGACCAACTGTTTTGTGCAGTGTGCACTTTTCCCATAACAATCAATGCTAAGACCAAATCTGCACAACAGACAACCACATGTTGAAGCACTGAACTGGAAATATATGTGCTCCAGCATGGACACACCAAGAAGAATGCACTAGTTATCCAGCTCTATCCTGTTGATTATAATTATATTATAATTATAATTATGTGCAACGCTTCAGCTGTAATTTTTAACCCTAATCATGTTTGAGAAGGTAATGTTTTGAAAATCTATGAAGAATCCTTGGATTGTCAAATATGATATGCTCCTGCATAACATTACACAGCCATCAATTACACCTGCAGCTATAAACCATGGCAATACTGCAACAATGACCAGAGCAAAGAAACACCCAGTCACTCACTTGTGCCCGCTGACAACTTCCCCATTCACAAGAAAATCACCACACATCAATTACAAATTCAATCAATGCAATTAGCAATTAGCTTCCGAATTAGCAATTAAGTATACATTACATCAACAATATGCTAACGAGACCTTGCTAATAGCTAGCTGGATTGTCATCAACAAAGGGCTTTGATTGCTGGAGTCTGTGAGGGCCTTGGGCGGCTCTTGTTCTCTGTAATGAATGGCGGTGAATGGAATGAACATCAGTATATCTACATGGAACACAGTCAAGTTCAAGAGGACCAGCAAGGACACAAAGCAGCAAATGAACACTTGAGAGTAATTCTGTAGCGTATTTAATCTATACTCTCTCACTGTCAAGTGTGGAAACAAGGTCTAAGTGTTCATTCTTTAAGGGCCACAACAGGACAGCACAGTAGGTATTGTGCAGTGCAATAAAACATGCACAAATATATGCACATGTACGGTTAAAAAGGTAACTAGATAGAAATATGTTAATTGCACATTTCTCATTCAGCAAAGAAAAGTTCAAAGATAGTCAAACCCCCAGATACAAGTAACAAATATATTTGTCAGAGGAAGCAAAAAGATGGTTCATTAAACTCAACTCATCCAGAAAAGTGTGCAGCCCAACACAAGTGAACTGTGAAACACCATTCAATATGTGAAATGTCCAGAAAGCAGCAGTTTGCTGTTTCCTCTGATGAATCGTGTTTCTCTGCAGGATGAATTGACTCTTAGCGGTGCATTCATCCAGTTACTCACGATAGAAAGGAGGTGATAATTACAGGAAGGCATCGGACGGAAATCAAATGATCTTATCGGAAGAACACAGTGAACTAAACATTAGTGTAGGAATTGTTAAATGTTACTTCTTAAGTCAACTCACATGCCCTATGTCTTAAAATCCTATGTTTTCTTGCCCCACGGATATGTCTTACATACATGTGTCACCATAACAACATTAATAAATAACAGGAGCTGTTCTTAAAATATCGAACAAGTGTAAGTCAATGACACCCGTGCTAAGCCTGGACACCAGAGTGACACTCATTATTGCTGACACATTCCATATTGCAGCAACATAGCCGTACAAAGTAAAATGAAAAAATGTAAGCTAATACTGTTCTATATTTGAATGCACTGAACGAGTGTTTGGATTAATGGATCATACGGATCATAAAATTCACGGTTCAGATCGGATCACGGATCAGCGTCACAGAATGAAATGACATGAGATCAGCACAAAAGAAAAAAGGGAGCAATTAGAATGTTTAGATCCCCTTTAGATCACGTTTTCTTTACCACCGATACTATTTGCAGATCATTGATGATCCATATTGGCAGGTAGAGATCACTTTGTTGTTTGATTATAGCAGCTGGTCTACAAGGATCCAGTCTATATATTTTCAATTCAATTCAACAATTCAAATAATTTTAACTGCTCTGAAGTCTGTAAAACATCAAACATTCTAAATGTTATACTTTTTCATTTTAGTTATAGTCATCTGCAGTGTTTCTTTTTCTTCACAAAAACACACAATTCAAATGATTAGGAAATAAAATATTGTATTTTTATAAAAAAAAACCTGTTCCTGTTGCTTTCAGGAAACAATAACAAGTGCAGGTTGTGGTCTGGGCAGAACCAGATCAAATATACAGTACAATAAAATGACAACGAACAGATCATGTGTATGTGTGTGTGTGGGTGTGTGTGTGTTAAAAAATGAGTGAGACAGAAAGAGGGCAATGATTAACACCTAACTAGAGGATTCTTCATTTTTTTCTCCAATATTTCCAGGCCATTTTATTGGTCTTTATTGTCCCATAGGAACCACCTCCCTCCAGTTAAAGCCACTTGATTGGCTTTTATGCTCCCTCAGGGGCCTAATTTAGGGAGTGAAGAGAGAGAAAAGTGGATGAGGGGGTAACGGTCAACCTTTAGAAATTCAATCAAAATCTGTGATGAACTCTTAGGAAGGAGCTTAAAGTAAAGGAAGGAGCAGGAAACTTGGTCATCTATTTTATAGTTTATGCTGTTGTGTCATAAAGAACAAAGGGAAAAAAATGTTTTAACATGAAAACTGTTTTTTATTACGCTCATCTTTCTTGCTTTTAAAACTTGTCGACCAGTGATTAGACTCTGAGTCCTTGAGGTGTCTATAAACCTTGACAGATCCTTCAATAAATGGAAGTGTTTGGAATCTTAAATAACATACAATTAACGAAAGTTGTTAATGTCCTTAAGGTGTAAGAACATATTTATACACTTGTGTATTGCAATATTATGTTTTGTGACACTGTATGGATTCTTAAAAACACAGCACAGACTTTTAATGTATAAATAACATGCAAAGATTTGTGGCAGACAGCGGCTCAGATTGCATAAAAAGTATATGATGTTGGATGTAACAGGGACTGTGATTAATGCATAAGCAGATCCCACTATTAGGATTGCTTTCAAAAGAGAAAACTGATTTTATGCAGATTTGCACACCCCAATGCATGTAAAATGTAGAATCGTAGCCCCTGTATCATGAGTCATATCGTATCGCCAGATTATTGTCAACAAACAGCCCAAATGCTTGTAATAAAAAATATAAAAGATCTAGAAAGAACAAAATATAACTGTAATCACGGCGTTGCCATTTGCTTACACTAATAACAAATGCTTCATTATTTAAATCCATTATGGAAAACCACAGGCAAAGTTCTTTGATGTCTTTATCTTCTGACATGCAGATTCCAACACTGAGGCATCAGTGTTAATGGAGCAAATAGTTACTCTAGTAGATCAGCATTCATCCTAAACTCCGTCCGCTATCACTTTTATCAGCTTTTAGGATTATCCTTTCATTTACTGTCACGTTAACCAAAGCGGACATCAATTTGTCTCTCTGTACTCAGACACATGCAGGACGAGTGCAATGCACTGCAATGCAAATTGCAAATGGCAAAACACCTACATACATTCCTCACTCACACAATCCATTAAATGAGTCAGAGCAGAAGTAGTCAGTACACTGGGAGTGTGAAAGCTACAGTGAAAGCTAGAGTGCTACAGGAAATCACAATGACAGTAATTGACTCGGCTTTCCATAGTGTGTGATGTAATCACACATACATGAGTATAAGGACTATGTCAACCTCCTGTCTCAAACAATGTGACCGTTTCTATCATTTATAGCTTTTAGCATTGCACTGAACTCAGCAGCGAGCTCGGCACAAAGGTCATTGCTAATTTCAAGCAAACTAGCTACACCTTACCGTTGCCACAGCCCCTAACATCTAACCCCAAAAAGAAAAATAGAAAAAAGGGGTGACATGCCATTATTAAAGGGCCAGTGCGTATTTTGTGGGATGTAATTTTCATAACTATGTATCCATTGGTATATGATAACCTTAAAGAATGTGTTGTGTTTTTGTTAGCTTAGAATAAGCCCTTCATGCCTACATAGGGAGCGGGTCTTCTTCATATTCCTTCAGTGGCCCAGAACGGACAAATTAAACACTGGCTCTAGACAGGGTCTTTCACATTGTTACATTTCCTAACAGCCACCGTAGATCTCTGACATGCTTGTGAAACTGTAAACGGTACAGTGATCAGCAAAGTGCAAAGTACCGCCAGCCACCGCCGCCGAAAGTACTGTTACTATGGTACAGATTACCTGTGAGTGAGCCAATACCACGGGTACTTCTGTTGGTTGCAATCTGCAACTTCACCAGTAGATGCCACCAAATCCGACATTCTTCCTTTAAATTGGCACAATTATAAAAAATGGAGCAGAAATCCACAGTTTTCATCTATAAAAACCATACATTTCAATGAGAACATGTGTGTGTGGTTACACCATGTGATTGAGTCTGCAAGATGTGAGTGTGTGTGTGTGTTTGTGAAATGTAAAATGTAAAATGTCAACGTACCCTATTGGGACTTGAGTGGGAGAGAAGAGTAGGTCGACCAAACAGGAAAAACTGTCGATGTGGACATTATTCCAAAATCACTTTGTGTGCGTGAGTGTGTGTTTGTGCATGTGTAAGTCAGAGCATACTGTGCTGTTTAGATCGCTGTGGGACTTCTTAGTGTTTTGGTCAGACAGCATCATATATCATGGTGTTTTTTATAAACAAAAGAGCTGTCTGAGAAAGAGCAGGAGGGGGGCGAGAAAAAAGAGAGAGGAAGACAACAAGGAGGAGCCTGCTCAGAATATTGCAGTTCAACAGATGTGAGGAAAAAGGGCCTCCTGTCTTTGATATCTGTTTTGATATCTCTAATACCTCATTCAAACACAACACAAATGGATGGAAGTAAAAATGAATATTGCAATGGAGAAAAATTTTTGTTCTGCCGATGTCCTTCACAAAGTAAACATTTTAGCTTCGTTCATATTGTTTTATCACTGTTGCAATATTTATTAAGGGCTTGCTTGATCCGTTCTGTTTACTGTCATTACCACTAATTTTATACATAGATCTGTGTAGGTCATGACTATTTCCACACTAGAACATGCAAAAGTGGGTGCTGGCAGCAATAATAAGAGATGGTTAGCCATCATCGTCAGCAAAAATGATACGGCAATTTTTATGGCTCATTCATGTCAAATATCTATTATATTGTCCTTCCAAAGTGTGTATACATTAGGGATGGGATAGGACAATATAGGATTTTATCACGCATCACGTTAAAAAACACTTAATAATCATGAATATCATCACTAAAAAGCTGTCTAGCACGATAGTATGTATTGTATATTGATAGTATCTGTGCGTATATATATATATATATATTAGGGGTGTAACGGTTCACAAAATGCACGGTTCGGTACGATACAGTGGAGCCACGGTTCGGTACGTTTCGGTACAGTAGAAAACTATAAATGCCATAGAAATGTACTTGATTTTAAAATATATTTATTCATTAAAACTAACATCATGAAGTTATTCTTTGACTTTGAACAATGATGGAACTATACCTGAGTGACCCATCTTCTGGGGCGTCTTCTTAGCAACACATAAGCATAAAAAACAAAAACTGATCCTTAATGTTATGTAGTATTGTTACTTACATCTTGCTTACATCTTGTATTGTTACTTACATCTTGCAAAAGAGATTTTTAATCTCAATGGGACTACCTGGTTAAATAAAGGTTTTTAAAAAAATATATATATATATTTTTTTAAATTTCTTTTATTCAAACGTATTCGGTTCGTCATGCATACCGAACCGTGAGCCTCGTACCGAACGGTTCAATACGAATACGCGTATCGTTACACCCCTAATATATATATATATATATATATATATATATATATATATATATATATATATATATATATATATATATATATATATATATATATATATATATATATATTTTGATATATATATATATATATTTTGATAGTTATTATTATTATTGATCCATTATTTATACAGAGGGACCTAATGATTCATGATTATCTCATTAAAGAATATATGTCTCCGAACAGATTTTCATATATTTACATGTCTAGATCACATGTATGTCAATCTATTTGATAAAATCTCTCATAAAGTGCAATCTAAATTCACATTGGAAAGACTTTTTCAGATTTCCAACGGTGCTTGAAAGAATCATGTGTGACAAATGCTTCCATCGGAATAAATAACCAAATCTAAGTTAAAAATAGTGACATTTCATCATTCCATATCTTTCATTTAAAATCTCACCAAAATTAAAAGTAGGAATCTTTCAATCATTGTTCCTACGTGGAACTGCTCGAAACAAAGTCTGTCACTTATCTTGAGTAAACAGGTCATGGTTTCTGGAAAGAGTTTTTCAAATATATTTTTGGGCACTTTGAGCACCACAAGGCAGACATCACTACGGCTGGTATCTCCAATACTCGGCAACTCACACCGAAACGATCTAAGTTGATGAACTGCACTACGGGTAAGAGGAAAAACGTGTGTTCTGGATTTTGGGGTGAACATTCCCTTTAAAGCCTGCAATCGCCAAGCATATATAATTGCATTACAAACATATGCCTCCTCAAAAGTTATGAAACACTGGCGATAACTCCGTATTGCAAAACATGCAAATAAGCAGACGCAAAAAACCCACATCAAAATTCTCAGACATCCGCCCCTCCTTTCTTTCCCCAGCTCTGTGTCCAGGACAGTCGTGATAAGCTTCAGCTTTTAGCCGGCTGACAGAGTAAAGCATGAATGAAATGCTTTGTGTGTTGGGGTGTTTGTGGCTTCATACGCTACTTCCTGGGAGTTCCACCAACTCCCTGTGCAACAAATGAGAGCCAACACGGTCCTAAGAGCTCAACTCAGCCACTTGTCTTCTGGACTGAGTGGGCTGTGAGTACACGTGCACACACACACACACACACACCCACACATATACGCTCACTGGCCTATTTGGCAACTGTTTCTCTCTGCCAGCCCTTGCAGCAGACAAAGCATGTGTGTTTGCAGTCATCTTTGACATCTTTATCTGTGCTGGCAGGTGTGTTGCAGAGGGGAGTCGTTCTGTACAGCCGTTCACGACGCTAAAAACAAAACAGCATAACATGTCAATAAGAAATGCACAAAAGAAGTCAGCATCCTACTGGTTCCATTATGCATAGGTATAAAAACTTCCAATTAGTTTTTCAATTAAGTCCAAAACTTAATTCTTTCCAATGATATAATAAAAATGAACACAAAACTGCAAGCAAGCGTAGGAGAAAAGCACCTAAACTCTTTGCAATGACTTGTCTGATCGGGGATTCAATTAGCAGTTACCATTGCCACGGCAACCTTTGATTGCTGCTAGACAGACTCAGGTGATTGAGATGGGATAATTAGTGCTGCAGTTTGACTCACAGAGACAAAGAAACACACACACACACACTCAGGACATGTTCAGGCAGAGGGCTTATTACACCAGGTTTAGCTTCCCTTCATTGGCTAGCTTTCCACGTCAGATCATACTTCAAATGCTTTACTGCCTCTGGGATCTCATTTTGTCTCTCTCCATTTCTCCCCTCAACGTCACATACAGTAAACTTAGTAAATTGCCCTTTTGCCCGGGGGCTGAAGTAGCTGGACTTGAACCTTTCAGTTTCAAAGCCAAGTCAGGAGGAAAAAGGAGTGGCTTTTAAGTGGTGGATAAACAGGTTTCATTTCCTACATGTTATTCAAAATAAAATAAATATTTAGTTATTTATAAACTTTTATTTTGAAGCAGCAAAATCAGGAAATGTTGGGTTCAGCAGTGACTCGAGACGACTAGAGACACACTGGCATTGGCAGTTGTGTGTGTGTGTTACTAGATATTAGGACCCGACCAATAAATTGGCCAATATTAGCTCATTGCAGATATATGAATGTAAGCATAAATGTCAGATGACAAATGACAAGAAAATCAAGTACAGAAATAAGTTGACAACCATGTCATTCTGTAGTTTGTCCACCAGGGAGTGTTTACTATTTACATGTTAATGTTGGAACTGCCAAATGTCCAGCCCAGTCACAATTGTACAAAAACAAAACAAATGCAAAGGAACCTCATGAAAAAAGTAAATGTTATGGATTGTGTCAAGAAATATATATAAAATCAATATAAGCATCGGTCTCTATTGGGTCAAGCTATACGTGTTTGTGTGTGTGAGAAGTCTGTATTAGTCTGTATTATTTGAGCATGTGTAACAACTTTGAATACAAATTGAATCATGATTTAATTTTATTTAAATGTTTCTTTTATAATATTCTCAGCATGGAAAATTAAATGGAAAAATTCTTCATGCCCTTGTATCCAGTACTATTAATGCTTATATAAATTCAGTATTCCACAGACAACCAGTGATAACTATCCAGCCTTTTCTGTAAAACACACACATATTCTATATTCTACACATACATCATTTATCAAAGATAAAAGATGTATGTCATTATTTGTGCCATCAACACATATTCATGACAGATTAGAGGATACTGCTGCCTCCAATGATGTCATTGCCTGATGTCATGATGTCAATACTTCAATACCCAATACATTTGAAACTGATGAAAGTCACCCTTTACACGAGGAACCACTCCCTCAACTAGGCTGTATGTTCATATTAGACACTTGAAGAGCAATACAAATGTAATCAAAATAATAATAATAATTGTTTAACTACATCACACACCAAGAACAAAAGGAACAACAAATTAAGTAATTCAAAGTTTGACTTTAAAGTAACTACGACTGAGCTTTTGATGCATGAAGGAAATTCTGAATAAACACGTAGCAGACAGAGAAGTATGAAACATTACCTATGAAATGGCGTACTACAGTAAGTAGTACTTTTACTTTATTATACAATATTTGTCATTGCTGTCATTGCTCATCCCAAAGAAAAATATATCTGTTTGCCACAGAAGTAACGGAAAGGTTTAAGCCACGCCTCTGGCAAGAAGCAGAAAATGAACAGGAGAGGACACATATGATGTGCTCCACTGAACAGATGTTCAACCTACACCTTACCATTCATACCAGTCTTCAGCTTTCACGAATCACAGGCTCAAGTCTGCACCTGGATTCAAAAGCACTGCCAAACCACTGTGACCCAAAATTCACAGCAGAGGTGAGATGTGAGCGTGTGTACAGTAAGTACTACAGGTTGACCCATCTGTGAAATGTACACCGGCTCAGTCAAGGCATTACACCCATCCTCACAAGCAGCTGTCCTTTCTGCCAAGAAACCCAGAGCACTGACACCTGCCATACTGTTTTCCCCAAGATCATATATATATGTCTGTATAATAGTAACTGGTAACATGCATTTTTCAATACTGAGTTCATTTTTTCAAAACTCTTTCACAGCCAGCACAACAGAGTGGAAACAACTGTGGATCACTTCATTGCTTTGACACAAAATGTATTCAATGAACACATCTTTAAAAGATTTCTCACTCAAATTCAACCACCAGAACTCTCTGTGTATTTACATATTGTAAAAACATACAACATTACTGTAAATTAGACTGCAATGTGTCACATTGTGCTGCATCTTCATCTTCAAAGACATTTAAAAATGTGTGGATTGATACATTTGTAAAAATAGAGAAATGTGACGGTTTAGTGACATGCTACAGATACGGTATGAAATGCAGGCTGTGTGAATTGGCTGCAGAAGCTTCATTTCACTTTCTTCTTGCGAGCTCATTTTTGTCGGGCAAACGCCGGGTTCTTACTGGACATGGAAGACACTTCCATAGAAGCGCTGCCCCTGTCCTTCCATCAACCATGTGAACCCGTTGGACTGTTCACTCAGGACGCCGGGCCCGCCGAGCTCCACGGCCGGCTCCCGGTCTTAGACAGCTCATCTTAGTTTTGCCGTCTGGTCTATTTTCTCTGTCTGCCACAAATTAATCTGGCAAGAAAACACACTGATAATCTACCTGAAACAATATGAATGAGATATTATGATGGATTTATTTGATTCTGATGAATGATAAAATATGCATACTTGACACTTATTTTCCACCCCCTCCCCCTGCTGTTCTCCTGGAGTTTCAATCCCCCACACACGTAAAATAGCCCATTGTCACTGTTTGCGATCGTGTTTCTTTAGTTATGTAGGCTACTTATTTCACATATTTGTGTCTATACAGTGAGTGAGTTTGTGAGACATAAACAGACAGACAGAGATACGCTTTGCTGTTGGTACTTTACATATATTTTGATGTAATACTTTTATATTTTGAACAAAGTAACATTTTGACTATTACTTGTAATACAGTACAAGTACAAGATCTGATTAGGCTTCTTCTTTTTCCACTATTGTGCTCTAGTAAACCATTTAATCATGTAGTGTAGATATGAATGGTGACACTGCACGAAAGTCAAAATCACAAAGTATTGTAAACAAGTCGGGATCTGTGTTTCATGACGGGTCGGTCGGGTTGCTGACATCGCTGCAGACACCCAGCACTGTGGACCCTAATACTGATGGGAAGCATGTGTGAGAACGTGCACATTTCAGGCCCTGGACCCTGTTTCTGTGCTAACCACTGAGCCATCTTGATGTCCAGCCACTGTGTTCTCTAAAGGAAAAGGGCAACACCTGTACTGGGTTCACACTGACATAAAGATAAAAAATTATTTGCACTATTAGATTGCGAGAAGTGGGGAAAATCCACAAATGAACCCAGGTTACATTTAGCCAGAACCAGCTGATCGCCGCCACTCTTTTGTCCACCACATACTTCCTGAACTCAAATATAATCAGTGTTCCACAAGAAATGTCTATTCAACAGTTCTAACCACGACAGAATAAAGTCATAAAAGGGAAATGGTACGTCCTAATACCATCTATTCCGGCAGCCCCTGATTTTCACTGCCCATATGTGTACTTCAGTTTTGTCTACCATGTCTAGATCCATATTGTCAACTACCTACTGCCTACTATTTCCAGTTTCTGCTCAGACAATTACAAAGCTACAACATCTGTCCTTACTGACAGAGGGCCCTATTTTGTGGCGGACCAGTGCAAGGAGCAAATAGTTAGCGAAAAAGGAATGACTAAAACATAAATATGTTCAAATTTTACAATATGATGTAAAAATGTACAACCTGAGATAGAGCATTCTTTAGACTGAAAAAGCATCACATTGATGTGGTAATAGTAATGGCGTCATCAAATATGTTTTATCATTTATTTATTTGTATTCATTGTATTAATGCACGGTAAATAAAACAACATGTTAAATGTTATATATTCCAGACAACATTCCTTTTCATTTGTTGAGCTGTTGGGGCAAAGCATCATTGTGATTGGCAGAGCTGTTTCAAAGCAATTTTAGTTTGATGAGAGTGTATTTATTGATCACAACACACACAATTTTGCTTTTGAGGCTTTTAGGGGGTCTCAAGTATCAATAGGGGTCCAGGATGCTCTTAGACATCTTGTTTATTTGCTTCATCAAACAAATGCATTATTGATGTGCTTGTGAACCCATACACATTTTCATATGACGGTGTATCAGACCGTTGCAGCCCCTTGTGTGGGTGTTAGAATGCTGGCGGTCTTTGTGTTAAATAACTTGCCACTTTAACAGATGAATACAACATCACCTAGGCACATACATTGTAAAGGAAAAAGAGAGCATGCTCACCGTGTAGCGCACACAAACACACACAAAGCTATGTTGCAAGGTCATTCAGGGGTTGTTGACACCCTGTACTGTGAGTTACAACCATCAGTGAGTTTGTTGTACTACTCACCCGTCCACTCAACCTCTCTTGTCCCAATGTGCTCCACAAAATAAAACATGTTGAGGTGGGCGCGCGCTCGGCTGTGACTGAACTGTGACAGGGATTGTCAGAACAGCAGAAAGACCGTACGCACCTGCGAGGGTTAAAGTAGTTAATTAAATTAAAAAACCTCAGAGGACCAACCATGAGCATTTACCTACACCCAGTATGCACCTGTAGGTCACCCACCATCGTGGATGTGCTTGTTTTGGGTCACTTAACATGCTTTCCAGGTGGTGCATGAACTAAGGTAGATGCAACCTTTTGTTACCTATGACGAGGTTATCCTAATCTCAAATTAGATTAAGAGATACTGACTTGGAATAATTACTTCTGTCTGATTCGTTTTTTGCAAGATTTATAAATATGCAAATATATGTTATCCTAAAAGGTTTAACTGCCGGACACAAGATGTAATCTCCCTCATTAACGTGCATTCACAGTGTGTGCAATTGAGGCTTTATTACATTACAATTGTGCAAGTTGCATGTTGGAGCACAATTGGCTTCCAAACTATATTGTTCTGTCATGAATCCTGCTTCTACGGCAACGTCTTAAACTGGATTCAAAGTGACCAGAGAAACCTTCAGCAGATGGATTTCAAAACAGCCTTCAAGAATCAAATATATCATTCTGCTCAGTGACTGAAGAGAGGGAATAATAGACAAAACACATGTGACTAAAAACACGTACAACTGATAAATGGACGGCATCAATAGTTTTATTCTTTTCCAATTTACTTTCTACTCCTTCAGCCATTCTCACTCACACACACATGCACACACACACCGATGGCAGCATTGGGAGTTATCAACAATAAAATAAAAATAATATCCTATACATTTCAGTATTTACAAAAATGAATGAGTGTAAAACATTTCATGTTAAGTTTAGTATTAATAATTTCTTTCATTATTTCACAAATTGTTGGTTCTTTTATGTTATATTATTAACAAAATGTATCCACATATATTTTTATTTCATAATGTCTTCTCTTGTTATTTACTTGAAATAATGTTTCATGTTGGGGTGGATTTTCTGTCACAGTTAATTTTTTGGAATTGCTAAAACAAAATGTCTGAAAACAGGGCCCTCTTTGTTCAAGTTCTACACACAAAAAACTAATATCTTACAACTCTCTCAAAAGCAAACACTTCATTCAAAGCTTCATGAAGTATTTTAAAAGTGGTATTTTTGCAATACACCTTCACACAAACACCAAATAATTACCTTCGTAATAGCTCTTCCCACAATCCAACCACTAAGTTTACAACACTATTATCTAGACTCTAGAGTCTTTGGCATTTTCAACTGGAGCATTCCGTAAGTATAGAATAAGAGCATAAATGTCACAGGGAAGATAATTTAGTCTATTGTCAATGCTCATACATCAATTACTTTAACTTAAGACAACATTAATATATTAACTATATTGCACTTGAAGCTAAATTCCGTGAATTGCAATATATTAATATTAATATAGCAATTAATATTGCTTATGGTTTAGCATACCTGGTCAATTGATAGACTAGATGAGTTAGAGGTTAAGTAACAGTTTTTTATGTCTTGGCAGTCTTGGACTGAAGCGAAGTCACAGTGTGTCTTAATTCCATATCAAAGACTCAGTGGGAGAGCGAGAATGAGGTTAAAGGTGATACACGTTGAAGAGGAGGTGAAATGTTCTCTACTACAGTGATTCTTAACCATGGGGCCGCAAAAAACTTTCAGTTTTGCACCTGTGGGCCGCGAGGGCCGTGGGACCGCATAGGTTATCAATTGAAGACACCAGAGATATTACTGTTATCCATGAGACGCTCAGTTACAATATAGCTTCCCACCACCTGGTGGCGGTAATGCGTCAGTCAGTTGTTTAACAAGCTCCAATAAGCAGAAGACGACACTCAGCTAGCCGCTAGCCTGTAGCGAAAGTTATGGATAAGTTTTGAAAAATAATGCAAAAGTGAAGATGACAGTGGTGCCATACCCCCCCCCCCCCCCCAAACAGTCTAAATGTGTGCGCAAGTACAACCCTAACTTTCTTAAGTACGGCTTTGTGAACGGAGGCAACGAGGCAGAGCCGAGGACTCAGTGTGTGGAATGTGGGCTAATGCTAACAAACGAAGCACTGAAGCCTTCGAAACTAAAGCGACACGTAGCGATGAAACATCCAACGCTGGTGGGAAAGCCTGTTGGGCTTCTTGTTGTGTATGCAGGTTTACATACACATGATAAATAAATGTCTTTGTGATCATCACATTCTATCATCTCAGTTATTTGACAAGGGCTTTGCCTGTTCAACTCCGCGAGGACACCGTCGATCCCCTCCCCTTCCGTTCCTACGGCTTGCTTGCGCAAACTACGTCACAAACCATGGCCGTGTTTGGTATCCCAGCATGCCCAAGATCCTCATCTTTGCAAAGAAATCATAGATTTTCTTTAATTTCTTATGGATTTTTCACAAAAGGAGCCCAAACACACACTGTCCAAAGTCGCCATAACCGCTGCAAGTCGGATCTTGCAGCATTTCGACGGAAAAAGACACATTACAGACCCAACAATGTGCTAGCAGATGTTACCATGGAGCTAGTGGCTTCAGAAAACGCTGGTACTTATAGTACAAACCTTATGGTCATCTTACATAAGCCATCAACCAACGTGTAACCTTGCGTAACTGAGCGACCCACATGCGTTCTGTCGCAGCCATTACGCACAGCAAGTCCACGACTCAGACACCATGTCTTCGACCATATATACATAGTTTTTGCAATTTGCAAAGGCTAAAAATAAAAGGAAAATAATATAATATCAAAATATAAAGGGAGAAACACCTTTAGTGTGTCAGAATATCATTTGGTTACCATGTGTCCATTTGGGTCTCCAAATGTCCTTTTAGAGCTCCGCCTGGATCTCTTCATGGAAGAAACACTGTAGAATGGTCATACTTTGTCCAATCTTCTTCAAATTTGAGGCAGTTGTTCACTGATAGTGTAGTTATATCCCTATACTTCCCTTTACCTGTACATATACAGCCACAGGCAGTTATTTATACTGAAAGATACTTTTTATTTTATGTGGACAAAAACCTTCAATATTTACTGACTCCAAAGGCCCACTGCTCTGTTCCTGTATGACCTACAGGTTTTCTGACACTTGTGATGCATATAGTCAGAGTGGTTCAGAAGCTACAGCCATTTTAATTTGGGCATGTCGTTTTAGGCAGTTTTGCTCCAAAATAGGGGTTGGTTTGAACAGGTAACAAAATAGTTATTGAATACAAATCAAACCAAGAGTGAGATCAATTCGTTAAACTAATGGTGTTAATATTTGAATGGGCCCCGGGACACTTTGTCCTTGAAAAGTTGGGCCCGAGGTAAAAAAGGTTAAGAACCCCTGCTCTACTACATGCATTTGCACATGGAAATGTATGTGTCAATGGGCTGGAGCATGCTGGGATTTTAGACACGCACAGTACATGCACACACGAATGTTTAAGCCTGACTGAGCACCAATGAGCCTGCTTTTAATGTAACCAACCAGCCAGCAAGAGGCACACACAACCAATGTGCTGAAACACACTGCCTTCCTGTGTGTGTGTGTGTGTGTGTGTGTGTGTGTGTGTGTGTGTGTGTGTGTGTGTGTGTGTGTGTGTGCGTGCGTGCGTGTGTGTGTGTGTGTGTGTGTGTGTGTGTGTGGAAATGCTAATGTACCAGTCAGCCAGTAAGAGACCCACAATTTCAATGCAGGGTGGCAATGACCTTTTAACACACTAATAAACACATAGACGTTTGTGTTTCTTTGCTGGATGGCTGGTTCCATAAAGAGCACTGTTGTTGTTGTGTGTACACATGTACATATTACCATGCACAAATAGCTTTGGCTACAATGCTTTATTAGAGCCTCATCTAGTAGAGCGGGTGCCCCATGTACTACGACTGCGTCCTTACCACAGAGACCTGGGTTCAAATCCGACCTGTGATCCTTTGCTGCATGTCGTCCCTTCTCTCTCCCCCTTACCAGCCTATGTGTCTAGTCCAGGGGTCGGCAACCTTTACTATCCAAAGAGCCATTTCGCCCTATTTTCCACCAAATAAAATTTGTCTGGAGCCGCAAAAGCTGTTTGATATCACAGCTTATAAATAGTTATATTATATATACATAAACTATAGTTTGTTGTATTTATGAAAATGTGGAACAAGAATAAAGACAATTCTTGAAATTGTATTGCTATTTTACCTGTTATAACAATATCAAACTCTTATGAAGAGGAGAAAAAAACTTGTTCAGTTTGCTGCAGCAGTTGTGAAATCGCTCTTTTTCGCTCATCTCCAGCGTGATACTTTTCAGCAAATGCTGTGCTTGTTCTGGCAGTGTCTTTCAACATTACATTTTTTGCACATATCAAGCATACAGGTAAGCCAGCATCGTTGGGACTGAAAGCAAATTAATACGAACATGCAGAATTAAACTCTCTATTTTTCCTCCGTGACATTTCTTTTTTGGTATTTATCCATTGATAGTTTACCGAGGGCGGGGGTCTGCAAATCATGATGAGCCACCTGCAGGGAAAGGCGCTTGACAGCGACTTAATAGGATGTGACCCACATTTTAGTTGACAAAATATTAAAAGATTTTTTTATTTTCAGTGACACAGTATCGCCTCAAACTCCAAGACAAGAGGTGTTCCCTTTGAAAGATTGTCCACTGTGCAAAAAATTAATTAAAAAGAACCGTTATTTATTTCCATGTCATTTTTTGTCAAAGCCTCATGTCCACACTGCTACATTTCCATTTGAAAAGGCATATGTTTTGCTACGTTCACACTGAGCGTCCACACTACGCTGGAGTTTCAGAGCACCGAAAACAGAGGAGTTCGAAAGCTTCGGAGTTATCTCATCGTGTGGACGCTCGTAAACGCATGAGTTTAGAAACGATGACTAGTCACCCACGTTCGGTACTTGATTGGTTCTTAGCAGTCACGACGTGTCCTTTTACATCGTGCACATTTATGGACCCATAATCGAGTAAACCTTTATGTGTAAGTGTTCATTTTAAAGTAAATGTGATGTGAGAGAGATAGAGCAAGACCCGCAGCGCTGTAACTAAGTCTGAAAAATAATAGGGTAGTGTCAGGTCAAATGTTGCTTCCCATAACTCCACTGTGTTAATGTTGTGTACTTGTTTTACACTGTTTTACTAATATTACTGGTATTAAAGCTTTTAATTATTTTCATTTCATTTGTATCACTTTATTGTATTGGCTGCATCTGTCTGAAATTATCAAATTGTCAAATATCTCTTGTCGTTTGTGTTGTTTTCACGGCCCACACTCAAGTACTTTGAACGGCACTAACCTCTTTGAAAGGCGCTATACATATAAAGACTAACTGACTGATTAGTTGAATAATTGGTTAGTTAATTAATTGGCTAATGGGTTAGTTAATTATTTGATGAATTGGTTTGTTTATTAATTGGTTGATTGCTGATCCGACACCAAATCCACAAACAACAATTACGATAGGCGTCCAAATCAACACATGAAAGCAGCCAATGACCTATGATACATTAGAAAAACACCCTTTGCGTGCAAATTAATAATGTTACATCCATTTCTGAGAGAGGATGAAATCACGGACAAAGACAGAGCTGCAAGATATTCCATTTCAATTTGGTTTTACGTTATCCCTGTAATTTGAATACCAATGTGAATGAATTCACACATAGGCTATATGAATACAGTGGGCACCGGGAAGTGGGTTTGTTGGGGACTGGATCAAGGCTAAAGAAGATGTGGACACTCTGGTTGATGGAGAGTGTCGGCACAACACAGCCAGAGTAACTTTGAAGGACGTGGTTTCTCAGCAGCTTACACGTAACCAATATCCCATGCTCAATAACTCCACTGTAGTTCAGCCCTTGGGCTGCATGTAAACATTGAAGTTTAGCCCAAAGAAGACTTGATCAAGATGTTTCCATAGACTTACTGGATGTGCTATCCTCACAAAACACATGGTCTTCTATTGCATAGACCAGGGGTGGGCAACCCGTGGCTCCGGAGCCGCATGCGCTCTTCAGCCCCTCTGTTGCGGCTCCCTGACGCTACATTAGCAGCAAAGCCTCACTCACAATGCTGCATATATTTAACAGTTAGGCACATAACGGTTACATAAGCGGTATTATGAGTTCATGATTCATCATATTCTGCTGCAACTATGCAGTAAAATATGTGCACTATTATAAAAAACGGATATTGGTTCTGTTGTCTGTACTTTTTAACGTTTTTGTGTAGGCTAATTTATTAGCACACTGAAGTGCGCATCTCCGCTGCTGTCTGTGTCAAGGCTGAGCTCCTCCAACTAACGTTACACACACACACACACACACAACGCAAAGTCAGCGAACAGATCTGAGAGGCCTGAGTAGAGACAGTGAGGTAAACCAGGTGAGTCCAAGATAAATACATCAACTATGATTGTTACTGTAAGTACAATAAAACATTAGTGAGTAAAAAGACAATACTTATCAATACACCTGTTCAAAGAGCATAAAGTGATGTGTTCTTCATTCTTTCTAAACTTCACTCAAAAATATTCATTTTATTCACAATTAAGATATGTCTATGTATATATATACCAGTTTATAATGCATACAGTATGTGAACAGTTTTGTATTCTCTTTAAACACAGGCGAAGCGTTCACAATACTATGACCTGATCCAACCAATTTGTGTGGACACATTTGGATGAATGTACAATCCCACTCTATTGTGGCCCAATTCTAGTTGAACACATATCTGATAGAATTATTTGTGTAGCGAAGAATAAAAATACTTTTTTACACTGTTAACACATATCTATAACACATAATCTGTAATGTTTGTGTACAGTTGCCTAATGGCCTGTGGAGAGCCACGCTGGGGAAGTAATAAAGACAAAAAGCTAAATACACACACACACACACACACACATACATATCTATCTACTAAGATGTACATGCATACATATTTTAACAATAAATAAATATATGTGTATATATACACATACATACACCATCATAAAAACCCTTTAACTGTGGAAAATATGGAAGAGCCACAGAGGAGGGATCTCTCTCCCTGGACAGATGGATGCAGTCGTTGCCGTGTGTACAGAATAGACCAAATTACTGAATAGAATGTAAAAACATATGAATAATATAAAAATAAATGTATTAGGTGGTTACAGCAGGGTTGAAAGAATCAAACCTGTCCACCATCAGTGGTAACCTGTTCAAAGTTGCATTTAATGGAATAAATACCTTGAATAAGCTTTCAGCATTGCAGTCACACAGACAGACGCTACCTTTACATGACATGAAAATGTACTGACTTCCAATTCTTTATACAATGTGCTGAATCAAACTGTGTTATCAAATCATTGCCAACTAAGAGCAATTATGTCACCCACTAGAAAAGTCCTCCCAAATGTGACATAACGCTGCTGTGTAATGGAAGCGATCAGCAAATACAACACGCCTCTGGTGACCTGGACGTTATGAGGGAGAGCAGTTCAGAGGCAGCTGTACGCCACGAGGTTGTTGTTGTTTTTTTGACTGTGTCGCCTGCATTGCCTTGTACTCCGGAGGCTACCGACACTCAAGCCTGTGACAGGTGAATGAATACTGGGGCTGCAGAGAATGCTTGGGAATGTGTCGAGAGGTCCAAGGACAGGTCTAGAACAAGGGGCACGGTCTAGCTGCAGGCTATACGCTGCAGAACAGCCGGATACAAATGTATTATGTTGAATGAAATATGTCTCGATTAACAATATGGTCGATACTCTCTAATTAATGCTTAATTAATCCATTTAGCCACATTACAATTTCAACTTTCACAAACTGAGGACTTATTTACCAAATCACAAAATAGAAGCATGGCGGCAGCAAGTGCCTGACAGATCTGGTAAACGAAATTCTGACGAAACCAAAACATTTCATGTCTACCGGATTTTCAGTGAAGATTTAGGCTGAGTAACACTCACAGACAGACACACACATACACACACACACACACACACACACACACACACACACACACACACACACACACAGGCTCTGCTGTTGGACAAAGGGCCCATTTATGAAGCTCCAGGTAGCTTTCATCAGCTGGATCTTCAGTCTGAGCACTCCCTGGACAATACACACACACACTCACACACAGACACATACACACTATGTGGATACATTTTCAGTTTGAGGGCTCTCATGGTAATTATTGAAAACACACACACTGACACACACAGTTGAAACAGCCCACAAGGTACATATGGACACACAAAGACACACACAGCATACTTTCAAGTCCTTACACAAGCATACAAAGATACAGGCGCACGCACAGACACACACACACAGACCGTCTTACAAAAATACACAAAAGGGCATCACTGTAGCCCAGTGTTCTCATCCAGTGACAAGTGTGTATGTTTGCGTGTAGGTTGTTGCTGGACCCCGTGTCCGTCTCCTGCTCGTCGACTGCGTTAACATATCCACAGCACACACTCGCACATGTGCATACACGTACAGTACAAACTGTGTCTGTTCTTCTGTATGCACAACTCAAACTCATGCAAATTTAATCCAATCATAATGGCGTGCATGTAAGCACCCACACACCCATATGCACACTAGGGTTGGATGCCGAAACTCGGTGCCAATATGGCACCGGTTCCTATACGTCCGGTATCTACCGGACCGAAACGCAACGCAGCTTTCGGTGCTTCCTTTCGGTGCCGGAGCCGATTGAAATACTTTTTTACACTACTCTGATGACTCCGTCCTGGCAGCAGGCCTCGGTCCTCCGCTCCTCACTCATAGTATTATTACAACAGGGTACTTAGCGCTGTCGCTCATAAGCACAACAACACAGGCACGCGAAAGCTTCTTCTTCTCCTCCTTTGAGGTGTACTGGCGGTTGGCAAACGACGAATTGGCGCATTACTGCCACCAACTGGTAAAATAAAATAAGTCATGAGACGTGTCGTATTTTGCCAGAGAAGGAAAATATGCTCATATTTCTGCAAAAATAATTGCTGAAGTTTGAAGCTGTAGTGTGTGTACAGAGTGTGTGTGTTTTGTATTTATTTTTATTTATTTAAGTATACTGTAAACTGTTAACAGTTAACATATTGTTCATAGTTAAAAAGTTTGAAGCTGTAGTTTGAAGCCAAGTGTTTTGTATTTATTTATATTTATAGTATACTTTAAACAGTTAATATATTGTTCAATTTGAAGAAAAAAGTATCGTTTTAGCACCGGTATCGGAAAAAACCCAAACGATACCCAACCCTAATGCACACACATAATATAAAGGACACTGGTACGACAACTCCCCTAAAAGTGTCTTTCGCTTGTTGCTTTTACCCTTTTATCATGTTTGCTTTTCTATATTGATGTTGTTAGAATTAACTGGAGATTAACCAGTTACATATAAAAAATAGCAATTACATTTATTTGAGTAAGTAATAAAAATAATAGATACAAAGCCCATTTCCAGAAGACTGCCTGGGTCCGCCTATTAAAAGTGTACACATTACACATAACAGAATTGTGTGATTGTGGTGTTAAGATGGCTGCAGTGCTTGAGTGCTACTGGGAATCTCAAACATGCAGCACTTCGAGTCCACTGGGACAGAGCGTCCATGCTGCTTTTCTTCAGAGAAAGAAATCAAGATGACTCATATGTACTCCGTAATTGTACTTCTACTTTCCTTAAAGAGAAAAAAATAAGCTTATTAGAGTGGTTCCATATTAGGAACTTGATTTGTTGGAGCTAAAATGTCCTTGATTTAAAAACTTCCCACAGCGACCTGCACACAGCAAAACATGCAGATCGCTCAAATCAAATCGTGCAAGAACAGAGTCAGTGTCAAAATAAAACCGGGCAAGATGAGACGTGTTACCTATCCAGTTTTACAGCTGTGCAAGTTTGTTTTTGTACTGTAATAAACTAATTTGAAATACATGGTTGCTTAGAGGGCAGGGAAAATGTTCACAATGCTCGAAGTTCTTTAACATAACCACAATAATTCTGTTACAAATTAATGAAGCATGAATTGGTATTTACTGTTTAACTAGAATACATACACTTTAGCATCTACCCGTTAGTCATATGGTCTATTAAACCTGAAACCGTCACGTGCAATTTAAACAAAATATTTTCATCACCCTTTCTCACGCTTAATACCAAATATGTGTAACACTTCTGCTGGTTAAGTTTAGTGAGGGGGCTGCCTGAGCCATCTGTAAAACCACCAGCGGTGTACAGTACACTTCCACAGTGCTACAGTGTCTGTGCAAGTACCATTCTCTTCATTTTACCTTCCTCCTCAGCCTGTTCGTTACCACGAATGAATGGTCTATATCGTTGGACTATTCTTGTCAACAGTACAGATTGGAACAAGCAAATCATGCTCCGCTTTTTAAGGTACCACTGAATATCCATTGAACTGATATGGCCTCAGTTGACTCCACAGCGTGGCCTCATTGCTGTGCAGAGGCTGTAGTTCAGATGTGATGACAAGACGCGGAGAGACTTTCACTAAAGAACAGTACCATGAGCTCAGACAATTGCACCAGTTTACTGTAATGCAGCCACAAAAAGGGGAAAGGCAATGCATGCAATATATGACAATATTGTGAAGTCTATATCATGCAAACATATATTCTAGATCAACATAGTATCCAGTCTCATATCACTGTATCAATATAAATATATCTCGCAGCGCTCCAATACATCTCTGCATCTAGGTAAATCACACTTTATACGAGCAGCAGTTATACGCGACACAGCGCTTCTGCTTCTATACAAGTGGACCACGCAGTCATTTTAGCACCTTTCTTGACCCAACTTCTTACCTTTCACAAATCAATACCTTTATTTCTTTTGACCATTTTCATACCATCAGTGACACACGGAGTGCAGACACCGCCAGCATAAAAACAATGGGGTTATGTAATATGAAGATAGTTTTTAATAAAAACCTTTTGCTTCACTCAAGGTCGCAGTTATCACACACTTTACCTTCGCAGCACTCTACTGACGGCCACACTAGTGTAGTGCTGAGCAATAACGCTGCTGCAATGTTCATGAAGCTACAGCCCATGCCAGATTTTCATGAAACTTAACTTCAATATTGTATATTCCAAAGCATAATAACTGAATGGGACAACAATTACTATCTGTCAAAGAGTGCAGTGAGGGGGCCGAGCACATGTGCTCTCCAATATTTAAACACAAAGAGGAAGGGAAGGCAAGAGGACATGTCGAGCACCTCACTGGAATACGAAGTCAAAGCAGCAGATAAGTTCACAAATGAAATGACTAAAAATACTAAATAAAGACACATTTGTAAAAACTACGGAGTGCACCAACACCTATTGTTTATTTTATATGTGGGTAATTAAGGACATCACAGGACCTACATGGGTTAACTGATCGAACAGAACTGGTAGAAATGATAAGAGACATGGAAGATATGAAGTACGAGGAGCGAAAGCAACTGAGAGTCTAACCTGCCCGTTCATCCATCACTACAGTTTGAATACACACACACACACACACACACACACACACACACACACACACACACACACACACACACACACACACACACACACACAAAAAGCCTCGAACAGGGTTTATTCCTCAAAATGTACCACAGGCTAAATGCAGGTAGGCTCCTCTGGGCTCTTATTTGTAGTCATTACCAGGACAGAGGTTAAACTTCTACAACTGTAATAATATGTTATTTTATATTCCAGGGGTATGTCAAAGTATGTGCAGGAACACTTAGATGAGGAACAGTTTAATTTCAGTCTTATTTAATTCACAAGAAATCGGCCCAATTACAGACTACAGGAGAATGGCAGTTGTAATGGCTTCCACTCTCATCTCTATTACAGTATCTCTCCAGCGCTAAAATGCACGACTAAAATCGCAATTGAATATCTTCCCATACAGATATTTAATTAAATTAATATTTTTTTTAATAATGAATGGTGTTTTACATTTGGAAAACATCTGAGAAAACACACAGACGCAGAGAGAAATGTCCCCACATCCTTTACTGAACTTGGGTTCCTTTCTTTTTCTTTCTTTTGTTCAGCCCTCTCCTCCTAACGCCCCTCCGTTCACACTAAAAGAAGCACGGTGCACTGGGAACTTCAGCGCCTTTATCTGTCAACGCTTTCGTTAGGTCGTCTCGCGGTCGGTCCTATATCGGTGCTATTTTACGGTTAAATGTTGACTGTAACACACGTGATGAACGGACCAAATCTCAACCACGTACGCCATGTTCTAAAAACGGTCAATTGAATTAACTCTGGCTTAACGGCAACGTGCATAGTGAATTCAGATTCAAACATTCCATATTTGTGTCGTGAATAGGTCAATATGTGGGATATAATTCAAGAAGAAGCGCTAAACCTTTTGAAATAAAATCAACTTTTAGAACATCTTTCTCATTGATGGCTTGTCCGAACATCTATAGTTGAAACGTTTCATACCAGACCAACCAATTACAAAAGTGACCTCACAATAGTACTAAACAAGTGGTGTTTGCTTGTATTTATTGTTACCGAATTGAAGAGCGTTAATTGTATTTCAATGCTCTGGAAACCTGCATTGTGTGGAACGTTTCGACATGCCAAGGCGCACGACCTACCATTTTATAACGGAGGAATGGCATCTGTCGATACGACACTGGCGTTAAATGAAGCTCGCTTTGCTCCATGCTATTCAAACAAACATAGCGTGTTCTGTTCGTGTCACTTCCCGCTTTGTTTCTTTAACGGTAGTCATGTTCGTGTTTGTCGGGGCTGTCCTACCTGTTCGTCCGCGTGAAAGGGACCCTCCTCTCCCAGCTTACGACCAGAACCACCGTTGTGTAGCCGGTTATTTTCTTCGACTTTTTTCCACAAAAAAACTTCTTCGTCTTGGTCAGCTTGTCGTCGTTAATCTTAAGAGTGAAAGTGACAAAGGAAAAACTACAAAAAGCTCTTTCAGAACATCATATTCATCCGCACAGTCCTTTTAACTACTTTACGCACGTTTCTAGACGGTTTATTCCAAATCAACGTCAGCTTAATTCGAAACACGGGATAAAGTGTTTTTCTTTCTTCTCCCTAGGACTGAGTGCTTTTAAAGTGTGGGTTATGTTTTCTTCAAATGCACCGTTGCGCGGACCAGCCGGAGAGGCTCGAGGACCCTGTTTCCGAGGCTGCACTGCGCGCGCGGCTGTCAGAACGAGGCACACGTGAAATGAAGTGTCGGCTGTGAAGACAGATGAAATGGTCGATTCTCCTGTCTCCTCAGCGTGAAACTACAATTAAACTAACAGTGAGTCAGTTAAACGCTGACGTTTCTTTCGTCCATAACGTCCCTTTCTTTTCGAAAACAAATCGCTCAGGTGTTGAAACACCTTTCCCCTTTGCTCTCTACTCTTTCCTCGCGCTGTCCCGGCCGTCCGGCATAAGCGACGGCTACAGTAAGAACCGTCTGTGCAGCACAGGAGCGGGAGAAGGGAGGGAGAGAGAAGGAGGGAGAGAGCGCGCTCCGATAAAACGGAGAAATAACACTGTCCTCTGTTACTGCTGCCCTCTGCGAGTGAGAGTCGGCGCGAGCTCATCTCCTCTCGGTAAAAGATGATGATATGCCAAGCGAGGCAGAAACGGAATGCTGGGGATCCCCTGCTGCGTCCAATCCTGACGTCTCTACCCGTGTGCGCGTGTGCTGCTAGGGACTGCGCGTGTGTGTGTAGGCGGCATAAATGATCGGTATGGGGTGGGGGGGGTCAGCCAGTCGTGCCTTTGAACTGTGTTCCCTGCATGTTACAGGTGACGGCGGAAAGCGAGCGCTGCACGAGGACGTAGTAAGACACCAGGTTGATGAGGTGATTATTTCCGCTTTCACTCCGAGCAGCAGTATAATACTTATGGAAAAGAACAAAGCTGAGCATACAAGCCACACTAGTTCATACAATCGAGATTTAAATATAAAAATGTATATATGTTTATTAAATGATTGTATGTTCTGATCCCGTTTTGATTGTATATTATTGTAATAAGAACTCGTCTCCTCAAAGCGACTTGGTGGTCATATATACTTCCAAAAGGCTGTCTACATATTATGATTGCAACTTCTAAAGGCTTTGGCGACTTCTCATAATTAGTTTCATCCTTTTTAGACTCGCACCTCATATTGTGATGGATACACTAAAAAGAAAACCTAACATTGCAATGTGAGGAACCTCTAATCCATAAAGTAAGTGTGCCCTGTCACAGTGTGGTCAGAGCTAGTGTTCTTTTTTTCCCAGATAGTATTCAGCTTCTGAGAGCCAGGGTGAACAAATGAAGTGAACACAGTCAAACTTACCATAATTCAACCTAAATGCATAAAAACGTTGTTTTGTATTTTTCCGCATAAAGACAGTTTCCCGTTTCAGTGTTGGAGTATTTTGTTTCTACAACGGGGGAATACTGCTACACTGACACAGTCAACTAAGAAGAGACAATGCTTAACAGAAATATAACTGAGTGAGTCATGTATTAAATATGTAAAAATGCACAATTAACATTTTAATTAACTGATCAATGAGGGACACATTGTGTATGGCATTTTGGGTACTAAGCAAACATAGTATAATGATCTAACTAAAACTAAAAATCAATGTGGAGCAATCAGCTTGTGTGTAATTTGCGGTGCCTTGGGTTGTTCTTTTTGTGCCATATAAAGGTCGAACAAGAAAGCTCTCGCAGGGTGTTGCCATCAATGAATACCTGAGTTGCTCAAGCATTGCTTTCTACCTGCAATCATCATTGAGATCAGTAGGATTCGGAAATATATTCACAATAATCCGTTTTAAGGTGACATGATCGTTGGCCATAACAAAAGGTGGCATATGCAAGGTATAGAACAGCTATTTATTAGGAAAAAAACAATGGGAAAGAAAACAGCAAGGTGCCGAATAATGCACAGTTAGAGGTGTATCAATGTGCATTTGTGTAGTGACCAAAGCAGTGTGTATGTTGCAAACCAAACCAAATAGTAAAAGCGTGGTGCATTTTAGAGAGAGCACTGGGCAGACAGGCAAGACTGAAATGGGAATAGTGCTGGAGCCATCACAGCCTTCAGAAATTAATTATTCCAAAGAAAGCAAATTTGTCAGACAAAAGATAATACTTTTTTATTTTTTATTTCTAACTATAATATAACATTTCTACCAAAGTTTTAGAAAAAGAAAAACACAGTTCCACCTTTTTGCATCTCCCCATAAAACACATGTACTGAAACATTTCAGTGTACCGGTAATGAACATTTCATCATAATAATGTCAAATGGCAAGAGGTGGAACTTTAATGAAGTAACATTTGTTTAATAGTACAACACTACTTCAATATTGTTTGAGTTTTCAGGGAATTATTAAATGTTTTATTTTGTAATAAAATCCAATACAGCAGTGCTGTAATAAATACTGTGTGAAGTTTCTACTGTGTCGGAGGAGCTCATTCAACTCTGCCGTGAGAGTGGACTTGAATATGTGAACTGCATCAGTGCATCTCCTCCCCTTCATGCGATTTTACAGAGTTTCTATGTCTTTGGATTGCCTGTGTGCGTGAATGAAAACCACATAAGTGCATATCTGCCCATGTGTTCACGTGTATGACCACATGGTAGAGCTGAGTGCTCTCATTAAGCGCTCCAAAGTTAATGTAACATATTTTAGTTGGTACAGCTAAAAGGCGTTGATTGAAATGTTACAGAGACATTTGCACTTGTCCAGCTAAATTATTTTTCATTCAGCAATTACATTGTTTACACAGCTAGCTTTGCAGTATTGTAGAGCAGCATGATATATGAAGTTATTTCATTAAAACGTATTTGATTGTCTGAAGTGATTTCACTTTAGTGTTTTCTTCCCCTGTTTAAGATATAAAACTGTCTCTGACAGGATTATAAACACGGTATATAGGAAAGATGACATTGAGCACAAGCTGAGAAGATGGATATGTTGGATATTTCCTAACAATATGCAACATATTTGAATGAAAGAAAAAATGATCGATAGTAACATAATGCAGAGTAACCAATGTTTAATTTGACTCTTTGCAATTAGCTTCACTTATCTCTCTGTGTGATGCAGATGAGGATCAATATAAACAGTACACAGTGTTTATTTCATATTATAAAAGCCTTTCGTATTTGCACTTCTGACAGTGTGCACTTTTTTATTCATTGCATATAGTACTTTAGACATATGGCAGTTTTTTCTGAGGTTTTGGCTTGTACACAACACAAATGTGTGGAGAAGCACAGACAGCACAGGCTTATGATAGGATATCAGTAATAGCCTCTGAATTTAATGGTGTGAAAGCTAAAATAAGAGTGTTATATCACAAGACATCCATATGCATGACAATATACACCATCTTTTCAACACCCTGTCTAATATAAACTTAGCACTGCATGGATTCAGCTGGGTAAACCCTTATGGATGAGGCAGGTATTTTTTTCTCTTATTCTGAACAGCTCCCATTGAAACAAATAATGTGTTAGTCTGTCGCTCAATACTTCCCTCATCTGCGTTCTAGTCCATCTGTTCCTCCTGAAGATGTACATCTTCAAAAATGGCTTACAAATATAAAGTTTTATATATATTTTTTAAGTTTCTGTCATTTCTTCATAACAGATGGGCCCAGTCGGTATTATTACATCATTCAAACAGAAATAAATAGTGCATTTCTTCGGGACTATTTTCAGACTGCGGATTAATACACAGTTGGTGCTCTAGTGAGTATTTGTGGCAACAGGACATTTTATGTGGGATTGAATCAAATGTACAGTGTGTGTGTGTGTGTGTGTGTGTGTGTGTGTGTGTGTGTGTGTGTGTGTGTGTGTGTGTCAGCTAGTGCTCATTGATGTGTGTTTAATAGTTGTAGATATATCAGGCTCTGATACACACACAGACACACACACACACGCACACAATACAGTTTTTTGCAACAGCTAAAACTAAAACGGCCATCTTTGTGGACACTATACATGCAAAAACAAAAAGAATGTGCACAAAAATCTTTTGCAAAGGTAAACACTTTATTCAAAACTATAAAAACTCATTAATTTGCCCAAGGACACTTTTTGACATGGGGACTGGAAGAGCTGGGGATTGAACCCCCGACGAGTGAAAAAGTTTCCCCTTGCGGGATTCATAAAGTAATTATCTATCTATCTCTATCTAAGACGGCTTGCTCTGCCTCTGAGTCCCTGGTACAAAAATGAGGCCCTGGTACAAAATACAACAAATGATAACCACTGAGCCACAATGCTGCCCAATTTCAGAGTCATGCTTCAGTTTCAGAGGATGGATGGGTTCATACATTTTGTCCAGTTGATTCCAGCAAGAAAACCCTCAATGTTCATATGGGCACATGACTACTGTTTTAAGACAGACTAAAAAACAAAACCTATCCTTTAATCAATGACCTCTAGATTGACTTGTTCATGCAATTTGAGTTGCGAGAGGTTGCAATTAACACCATCATTATGAAATTAACAGCTTGACCTGGGACGATGTGTTATCTTCTGAAGAATTGTGCTATGGCTGTAACACCTTTACTCATAGAATCAACTCTGTGAGGGAAAGATTCAATGTGGGGGTCCTGATGAAATCTAAAGTTAAAAATAATTTACCCTGGTTCAATGAAAATCTGTGGAAGCTGATGAAGACTAGAGATGCTGCACGAAGAAGGGCAATTACAACTAGAAGGGACACTGACATGCTGATCTATGAAGGTCTAAGGAACAAAGTCACCCAGGAGCTGAGATTGACTAAATCTCGCTTTTATCTCAATATTTTGAATGCGGCAAAAGGCAACAGCAAATTGATCTGGAAAAATATCGATGATCTCACAAAGAGGGACCCAACATTTTTAGGAGATTTTAAACTCAAAGTACAAGGTGAACTAATTGATGATCATCTTGCGGTTGCTTCTGTTTTTAATCATTTTTTTCTTGAGTCTGTATATGAGCTGGGAAAAAAGTTTACAAAAAGGAAATTGGACATTGTTCCTACGGATGCTACAGGGCAGGTTTTTGAGTTGTTACAGACTAACGAGTTACAAGTGAACAAAATCATTAGTTCCTTAAAAAACTCCAAATGCAGAGATGCTTTTCAATTTGATAGTATGTTTGTGAAAGCCCAGAGTGATATTTTAACTCCCCCTATTGCTCATTTAATTAACTTGTCTTTTAAACACAGCTCTTTCCCTGATGACTGGAAATGTGCCATTGTCACACCTATTTTTAAATCTGGAGACCGCCTTGACGCCAGTAACTATAGACCGATAAGTATACTGCCAGTACTGTCAAAGACTGCAGAGAAAGTTGTCATTGAACAACTCACAACTTTTCTTAGTACAAGCACCTGTGGTCTACATCGTATGCAGTTTGGCTTTAGAACAAATTATTCCACCGAAACTGCTACCTTGCACTTCATAGAGCAAATCAAATCAATGCTCGATAAAGGAGGAATAGTTGGTGCTGTTTAGATCTACGCAAAGCTTTTGATACAGTCAATCACGATGTGTTAATATTGAAACTTTCTGCTTCAACGTTTCACCTAGAGCACTGGCTTGGATGTCTTCTTATTTATCAAATAGGAAGCAATGTGTTAAAATTTGTGACTCACTGTCAAGCAACCTGAAGTGCACAATGGGTGTTCCACAAGGGTCAGTGTTAGCTCCCTTATTATTCAGTCTATATATTAATGATCTCCCTCAACAGTGTCATGATGTAGAACAGCAAATGTATGCAGATGACACTGTTGTATATACACATGCAAAAACAGCTGAGTTAGCAGCTGCCAAGCTAACAATTGTGCTGGAAAGGATCACACACTGGCTCGATCAATCATGTCTGACTAAGACATAAAGACGTAAATAAGACAAAAGGGATGTTTTTTTCTAAAACCATCAGACAACCTCCTGATGCGAACATTCTTATCAACGGATAAAGGCTAGAAATAGTCACTGATTTTAAGTATCTTGGTGTGATACTCGATTCAAATTTGACATTTAAGAAACATGTAAAAAAAATGGTTAAAACCATAAAATACAACCGAGCAAATTTTAGACACATCAGAAACTGTCTCTCTCCAAATGCAGCAAAGATATTTATGCATGCCATGATCTTTTCTCACATGTCCTACTGCATTACATGATGGGGGCAGGCTGGTGAAACAGCCATAAGACCTCTCGAGTCTCTATATAAGCAAACAATAAAAATTCTGGACAAAAGGCCGTTGCACTTTCACCATTGTCGGGTACTGGAGAAGCATAATCTACTGAGCTTTAACAATTTTAGATTGTTCTCAAATTTGTGCCTGGTCTACAGACTTTTAAATGGTTTGGCCCCTCCTCCACTCCGTGACTTTGTACATACTCGCCCAGCAACTTATATTAGATCAGCGAGAATAGCCTCTACACGAGACTGTACAATACCATTTCGCCACACTACTTTTGGTCAATCAGCCTTCTCTGTAAAAGCAACACACCAGTGGAACACCCTGACTGAAGTTGTGAGGAGCTGCAGCACTATTAGCACTTTTAAAGCCAATTTGAAAAGTCTTTTAAAAACTGCACACACTGACCTCAATTCTTGTTGTCTTTTATGATTTAATTTTATTGACAGACATTCATTTTTGATGTGCTATTTGTGTGTAGTGTTGTATTGGGTGTCCTGTATGTATTTTGTGGTATATCTCTATATTATGTATTTTCCTTTTACTGTGTTGTTGTTCTGTCCTTGTTTGACCTGCCAAGGGACTGCAGATGCAAATTAGCTTAAACTATAATCTGGTATAGTGCATCGAATGGAGACATTTATGTTTAAACTGTACATCGTCCCTTTTAAATGAATGAAATAGATCATTTAATAATTTGCCTCAACTTTATTTTGGCAGCTGTTTTTCACACTTCATGTTCCTCGTAAAAACTAAGTTTGGAGATGTAATCTGGCCGTACACAGCCAAGGACGTGTTCAAACTGATGTTACTTGATGTGGAAATTGAAAATTGAAGCAAAAGTCCAAGGATGGGGTTAGAGTCCCACTGGGGACCTTCGCTTCATATCTCTTTCCTTAAATTATTGTCATCTCTCCTACTTGCACTCTCTATTAGAGGAATAAAATGCTTAAAAAATAATAACAAAAAGAGACCAAGGATACTGTTTCGCAATGTAAAATTACCATCAACTTGTGGACTAGTAGTCAAATCCAACTTCTGAAAGAAACATTATCATCTCTTTAAAATGAAACTCATTTTGCTCCATACATTGTGCCTGTCTTAAGTGATTTGTGAGCGCAGTTTACACACAGATTGCAAATGGTGGCACGGTCAAATCTCACAGATGATTGTCAGCTTCAAATTGTTGATACAGTTGCAAGTCCTACATGGCTCTCTGATTCTCATCTTAAAGGAGACAGGAAACTATCTCATGTTACAAATCCCAGCTTGCATGTTGCAAATGAGATGAAACAGGCCGCAGGATGGTGACTAACAGTGGTTGGGATCAGACATCCTTCAATAGGTATTCATATTTACTTATTTACTTACTTATTTACTTCTTTAAGTCTATAATGCCATTTTTATTGGTATGCTGTTCGTAGATCCCAGATTATTTTAATGAAATTGACAGCCTTTGGCCTCTAATGTGACCACATCGATTGCCCTGACGCTGTACACATTTTAAGAAGAAATGGTCTGAACAAGAATGGACTGACAATACGACTCAAACAGACCACAGTTTTCAATATAATCAGCTCACATCTTCTCTGCTGTGGTTTTCTTAAAAACATACGTGCTTCCATTTCTTATTTGCAACAGCCAATATATTTTGAGCCAAACGTTATGCCGAAAGTATTTTTTCTATTACCATAATGAGGAAATGTTGTTAATCAACGTAACTGGCAAGTGGATGAGTTAAACAAACTTTCACTCAAGGGACCAGTGTTTCTGTCTCATGCAAAACCAAAAGTTAAGTTATTTTTACTGACGCCGTTATGTCATGTGATGCGTCACTGAGTATCATGGCAAAGGGTCTGTAGCTTATATTAATCAACAAGCGTACTTATTTTAAGCCAAAAAATAGTTTTCTTCTGTAACCCTAACCAAGTTTATTTTTGCGTAAAGCTAACTAAAACCGTTTTTCAACAATAAGTTGTCTTAACAATAAAAGTCTTCCAACTTTAAATGCAACCATCTGAGTCAAAACATTTTGAAAAAAGGCTGCTGCCCAAGCAACAAAATATGATGACAAGGGATGAGATCACGTTGCAGTGAAATATTCCCTGACAACTTATTTTATTCATTTTCCACCAAAATATCAGCTCTCCCAGTACAATATCCACTCGTAGTAACTGCAGCATTATAGCTCGTATGTTGTGCATGCTTATAGTGCATGTCCTTGCATGCAAGGGTGCTCAACTGGTTAGCTCACAGCCATCGCTCTGCACTGCTCTCATATGGCAGTTACAGCTGATAGCGCTGTTGTGACCATCGGCAGAAGCGTAGCAGCCACCCTACACTACCCCCTTCAGTTCAACACTCTGCCAGCACGTTTGCCATAGTTTGTACTGTTAGCGCTGTTATCAGCATTAGTTTGGAGCTGTTGAGTGGCAATCAAAATCTTTAGGCACTGGCAGCACTTGGTTACAGGTGGGAAAAGGTCATGGATTAATACTAGTGCTTGGCAACGATTACAATTTTTAATCGCATTGTTATGCGCAAAATTCAATAATGAATTCAAAGTAGTGTATCGCGCACTTTTATTTTAAAAGTACTGCTATATGAACAAAATTGCAAGAACATCTGGTTTGCAAACACGAAACAAATAAGGTGCTTTTTAACAGCAGTATTCCCTTTTACACAGTAGTAGTTAAAATACAGTTATAATGATTCTGAAAATAGATATTCAGCCGGTGTTCACAACTTTATCTTCATGTGTGTAATAAATGCAATTTGAAATATACACCTTGAAAACTGCAAACCTATCTACGTCATGTTTTTTTATGTTTGATAAATTCTCAGTAGCGATAACTAAATGATAAGCTTATTTTACATATTACAAACAAAACAACTTTCAGAACTCTAAAAAAATTATTCAAATGAATCATTTCTTTTTTGATTTATTTGGTATTTTGGTCAGACACATATGCAACGCTGATTACCGTAATATGTGTGGTATTTGTTATGTACGTTGGTACATAGAGGGTGATAAGAAGCTGTACAAGGAGGGACTTAGGACCCAGGGGAATGTAGGTGAAGCAAGGGAACCTGGAGGGGGTCTGTACCGTGGCAGTAACCTGCATGAGGAAGTTATGCTAATAAAGAGTTGCAGTTAAGAGCAGTTTGTTCTCACGTGCTTATATGTTCATTTAAAAACACGACAATATCTGTTTTGATATTGTCACGTTTGATCCTGTAATAAGACGATCGCACGTGTGTGTGTGTGTGTGTGAGACATGAGGGGTCGACGGTGGGGGGGGGGGGGGGCGCGGCAGCAGCAGCAGGAAGTGACGTGACACAAACACAGCTGTTCACCGTTCGCTGCCCGGTGCTTGTGTTAAAAATGTCCGCTTAATAATAAAATAGAAAACTGCGTTAACGCACGATAAAATAATTGTCGATTATCAGCACGATTATATATATATATAATTAGTGCTGGGCAACGATTAAAATATTTAATCGCGATTAATCGCATGGATTTTTTGCGATTAATCGCGATTAATCCCATTATTATGGCAAAGTTCAATAATGAATTCAAAAGTAGTGTATTGCGCACTTTTATTATAAAATTACGGCTATATGAACAAAAGTGCAATAACATTTGTTTCACGAGATGCAGGGGTAGAGAGGGTAGTCCGGTGTCCGCAAGGTTGGCGGTTCGATCCTTGGCGACTACATGTTCTGTTCCGAAGTGTACCTGAGCAATACACTGAACCCCCGGCTCCCCGGGCGGCGATCAATGGCAGCCCACTGCTCCCTATATACAGGGATGGGTCAAATGCAGTCGTCAAATTTTGTGTATGTGTGACTATAAAAATGGTTTCTTCTCCAGCATGTTTTATACTTAATATGAACATAATTCATACTTTGTTGGCATCTTATTCTGAAAACCAGATGTTTGTCTGAAGAAACCGGATGTCTCACGTTAATGTTTCCGCTAACTTTCAAAGTCCTTCGCTCGCTCCCGATCTGTGCCGTTTAAATGCGTTTACCGTGAATTTCAGCATATAGGTGCACTAACATGTAAGTGTCTGCTGAGTCGACCACGGAGATCTGAGTGTCTGCTGACTTTACCGCAGCGATGTCCACTAGTCTCCAGGGAGAGCAACAGCTGGTGCAGCTTCTCTCTTTATTTATGCCCGCCCCCCTAGAAGCCGAAGTCGCCTTTTCTCTACGGCAACCCTGAATGGACATCATATCTCCAATACAAAATGATAAACATGAGACAGTCTGTTACAATAATAATAAATTAAAAATACTTTTTTGTTGTTGTTTTATTATAATTTTTTTCCCCATCTTAAAAGGCTCAAGGACACACACACACACGTTCTCACACACAGACACACGCACGCACACACACACACACACACACACACACACACACACATACACATACACAACTGACTATAGGAGGTTTGCTGGCTTTTATCCCACTGTTCTTGTCATCCTCTTGTTGTTATGTCTATGTATTGTCTCTTGTCTTTCAATAAAAAATTTAAAAAATAATTATAATAATAATAAATTTAAAAAATGCGTTAACGCGCGATAAAATAATTGTCGCGTTAATTAATGAATGCGTTATCGCGAAATTAACGGGTTAACTTGCCCAGCACTAATAATAACATGTGCGCAGCTGGTTCAGCCTCACACCTCGTCCTCTACACCAGTGGTCCCCAACCCCCGGGCCGCGGACCGGTACCGGGTCGCGGGTCATTTGGTACCGGGGCGCACAGAAAGAATAAATAACTTTTTTTCATTTCATTGATTATCAGAGTCGGAAAGATATTTTATTTTGAAAAATGACCGGATTCTCTCCCAATTACATGCGCCTGTCTCTCTTGACACATGTCAACACGCTTGTCACGAGCGTTACTTCCCAACCACAAAAGACCCACGAACTGCGAAGGAATGGATCCGCGACCCATTTGTGAACAAACCAGGTGAATCGAGCTGATCCGTGCCAGAGGGAGATCAGCTGCTGGAGCTTGAAAAGGACGGCGGCCTTAAAAGTATGTTTGGGACAACAACTCTGCCGGTGTTAAAAGTACAAGTGGGAGTTTAGCTGGACAGAGTTCGAATCCAGGTTGTTGCGATCTTTCCATAAATGTATTTTCTTCCATGTATTTCTTCATACGTGGCTGTGCTGCAGTGCTCACTTATACAATCATAATCCCTGCAATTGATATGAGATGTGTCTTTTAGATCTCCAGCAATATGTTTGTGAAAGTGTGACGAAACAGGCGACAGAGGCAGAAAACCGCTGCAGCTGTTAAGCGAACACAACACGCGCACGGAAGGAAAACCAGTAGGTCCAGAAACCAGTAGGGACGTAACACCGGTCCGTGGAAATATTTTATAACATGAAACCGGTCCGTGACGCAAAAAAGGTTGGGGACCCCTGCTCTACACAACAACAACCATAAATGGTCAATGCAAAGCACCTTATGAATGTTGATGCATAGAAATGAGCTGCTGATCAGTGCTCATAGTTATGGCTCACTAGTACAAGCAGTAAATTGTTTGCTGGTTTAACTGTTTAAAAGTGCAAAGTAACGTGTGATATGAAGTGAAAATAAATGTGAGAGGCATCATTATACCTGTAATGATGTACAGTTTAAAGCAATACAATCTATAGCCAATTACTAATTGTATGCACTTGTACGAAAGCTCATAATATTATAAAACCACAACCAACTTATTAAAGCAAAATGGACCCACCATGTGTCTGATGACAATCTAATTAATACAAATCTCTAATTGTGGCAAAGATTTAACACATTTCACTTTAAGTAAAACATTTTTTTATAGTTTCTGTTTATTTGTTCTTTTTTTCCTCCTTTCTTTCTTTATGCATTCTGTAATAGTCTGACGTAAGTATTTTATTTGGCACTTTGAGATACTGACAATGACATGTGTGTTTATCATGATGTAAGTGTGCAAACTGTGTTCTAGCCTTGATAATATAATATGAATGTATATCAAATATTACTCATTCACATTACAACATTTATTTTCTTTCTTGAAATACACAACTCACATTTACTTATGCATGCAGACACACGTGTCCAAAAAGGGAGACACCCACTGACACGCCACAATCTGACTCAATGACACACTGACACGCCACATCTGGGGACATTTCCGAAGGAAAATCATGCAGATTTATTGCTCCTATGGGAGAGAAAGAGAGAGCGACTGAAGAAGGTGAAAATGAATACCAGGGAGTAAGTGATCAAAAAAGAGTGAATGAAAAGAGAAGTATGGAATAAAAAAACAGAGGGACAAAACGAGGGTAAGGCTGTTGTACAGGACTTTTTGCCTGTGAGGAGCTGTCTGTGTACACGAATACCCTGGAGGTCCTTTGACACACAGTCACACACACACACACACACACACACACACACACACACACACATACACGTTTTTGCTACATGGTGGGGACGCCTGTGTAGAGGTTACGCGTGGGGACCTCATTTTCTGAATGGAATAACGGCATACTTTTCATCACATAAATTTTGTTTTGGTCCTGGGAACCAAAATATCAACTCAAGTATCAAAACTTCTCAAATTTAACAAACTGAATTTTTGTCTGGTGTTTCTATCCCAGCGGGGACGCTCCTATCATGTCATAATACAAACCACCACCAGGGGACACTGTTAAAAATGTGTCTTTCAAGCCTATATACGGAATTCAAGCCTATATAAGGTATTCAAGCCTATATAAGGTATTCAAGCCTATATAAGGTATTCAATGGAGGGTAAGTTTATAGAAACTAGAGCTTTATTTTAAAAAAAGAGTTGTTTCTGTATTATATTTTGTTAATTCATTTAATATTGCATTTGTGGATTCACCATTAAATGTTGTAATTGTATAATGACTCATCTGTGTATATTGAACTCCACTCAATGTAAATGTCAGATCAGAATCAGAAATGTTCAAACTTCACAGCTTTATTTCAAAGTTCTGTGCATTTTTCAGATATAGTACACTGAATATTACAGTTGAAAGCATTACAGTTTTGATACTGTGATATTCAGTGCTTTGTATTTCAGTTGAAAAAAAAACCTACAAATGATGGAGCTGAATATCACAGTATCACAACTGCAATGCTCTCAGCATAATATTTCAAAGTAGTATTTCACTTGCAAAACAAATACTGAACTTGACTACTACAATACTTAAATTGTAATTCTGTAAACATTATTTCAACACTTACTGTTTCAAAACCTTTCAATGCCTCACAACTGTTGTGTACAACTTCTATTACAACTGCACTGCAATGTACACTTTTTAAGTGTAGTGAAATGGTTTTAAATAACAAAAAATACAACGAAAATATGTTTGTGTATCACAAAATAGATTCGTACAACTTTAATGCCGTAACGCAAATAGAAATATTCAAATATTTAACAAAGAAAAGGAGGAATGTCAAAGAGAACAGGCACGATTATGAATTCTTCAAAAAAAACAAAAAACCTGTTAAACCTTCCATTTGACAATATTGAACAACGTCCAGCAACAGAAGTGCATAAATGTCCAGCAAAGATTGTACCTGTAGTCTTCCATCTGAACACAATAGTGCACAAATGTAAAAGCTTACCTTTCTTGCAAAGACTTTCACTTTAGTGCATCAATTCGGTTTTTTGTGTAAAATTTCACTGCCTCCCACCTCCTTCCTTTGAGAGCTAGTGGTGACGTCTGAATGCATTCCAGGAACCTTCCAAGATCTGATGTGGTCCATGAGTGTTTTTTCCACAGCCTGGATTTCGTCGTTGGTCCACTTCTGTTTTTTTGTTTGTGATGACCCTGAATAAAATGAGACAGTAATTTAATGTTATTCAAAAACCAGCAAGTACTGAGGCTATAATGTTGTATCGATCTTGACTGTAGCAGTACACAAAATACGAGTAGAACAACCTGTAGTTGCAGTAACATAAGTATTTGGAGCAACAGTGTCTAATACAAAAATAGAACTCGCAGCAGAAATATAGACGGTAGTTGCAGAAGTATGAACAAAGACACGGTTTACTAACACTAGCTTCAGTATTACATGACACAAGTGGAGTACTTCATTTAAAACAACTGGTCATTGTCCATTTAGTCCAGAGGACATTATGTGATTTAGGACTAGATGAGATCTACTGACCTGAACAAATGAGTCCTTTACATAGATGATTCTGAATTCAATATACTGGATGATGTGAAATTATATTTCCTTACGTAATGATGCCAGTTACTTTAATATGGTGTTTCATTAGCCTCAAAACCTGGGCACACAAAAACCAGGTGCGTGATAGAAACGCACAGAGTAATATTGAAAGTTAAAGTATACTCACTATGCAGAATGGACAAAATAATATATTTATAGTAGGCTGAAATCATTGGATAATAATTATCGATGCATAAATGAATGTATCACTTTAATGTTGCAGCTGGTAAAGGTGGAGCTCATTTGAACTACTTAATACACGTATTAACTAAGTTACATACTACATAACGATACATGATAGTTTATTAGTTTATTTCTATTTTGGATAGGGAATCTATAAAATGTATTCTCATGTCAGTGGACTCACTAAATAACTTGATCCTAGGTGAGAAACTGAACAACTTTGAAAAGATTACCTTTTTTTGTGTGTGATTGACCAGAGGCCTCTCCAACCAGCATCTTTTCATCCAAACTACCTATTAAAACACAAGCAAAACTGAGAATAACAGACTTTCAATTAATTTCATACATCCAATCAAATAGTGTCTACAATCTGTTGGTGCCCACAGAATAAACACTCATGTGGTATTTTAAGGAAACTGTATTAGGGAAAGTGATTGGAAATAAATCAATAAATAATACAGGCAAGGTAAAAGGCATGCAAATGATTAAGGCTAGCAATGTACCTGGACAGTGTGTGCTTTCTTTCCAAGAGAAATATTTTATCAGAAATTTTCACAATCCTCACATTTACTCGAAATATTACCTTTGGCTGGATGTGGATCATCCTCATCACTGTACTCAGAACTTGATAGAGGTTCTCTTTTGTCTCTGAGCATTTGTCTGTTGAGCTTAAAAAAAGAAAGGATTAGACTTGGATATTCTTCATTGTAAAATCACAAGCATTTAACAATAATAAATGTCAAGACAAAACAATAGACTAAAACTAGGCAACATGTTTAGAAAAGAAATTGAGTGCTGGGCTCTTAGGTTTATTTTCCTGTGCCTTTATTTGAGATGCGAGACGTTAGCTCAAAAGACTTGTGCTTTGTCTCGTAGTGGCACTTCACATTACCGCTTTCAATAATCATCACAGCCTCTGGAAATATTACCCTGATTCCTGTAAACTGACAGATGTCATGGCCCTTTTCATGTTAGAATGTGAAGTTTTGCAAATAAACTTACAACTCCACTGTCGGTTCTCATGAGCTCTGGAACACTTGTGTCCTCATCGACATCAGCTGGAGTGGGGTCAAGAATATCGGTATTGTCACTGGACCGCTGGTGTTCTTCCTGAAAAACAAATCATTTTTTTGTAATGTTTAGACAGGCTCCCAACCTACCAGTCTGCCTACCTATCAGTCGACCTACCAGTCTACCTACCTACCTACCAATCGACACTGTTTTACATAAATAAAATAATACACAACCAAACAACAAATACTACAACTTATATTTCATCAGACATTATGAATAAGTGGCTGCAGTGCAAACTATTTAATTTCTCCTTGTGGGAAACACTGTCGTAATAATGGAAGTCTAATATGTGTGATTAACTAGCTGTAGTCTGTAAGAAATGAATTACTCTAGCATTGTTTTGATTTCTGTTCGACATTCACAGTCGAGCAGGTTAACTGTCAATTAAGAACCCAAAGAAGATGACATATCCTACCTCGTTGGTCTGTTCAGGGTTAAAGCCATCTGTCACATCAGCGCCTGCAAATATATTAGAGGATAGAAATGTTAATATGGTTTACGATGAACTAATAACTTCAACATCATCTTTGATGGGTCAAAATGTGTTTCATTTGCGTCTAGACTATTTTTAAATAGTTATATGATTTAAACCCTGAGAGTATGATCAGTTTGGGATTGAAACCAATAGACTCCCTGAAGTATTCAGTATAATATTCTCCACTATTACAAAAGACTTTCTCAGTATTTCAAGCTGCAGTGGTAGAATTTTGTGTAATTAAAATTGTTGCCTGAGCTGCTATTATTACATTTTGACTGAAATTAAAAGTAATTTGTTCTGGTCTTATAGGCTGCATTATAGTAAGGTGATCTACTTATTTCTGAAAGTATGAGGCTAAATATTCTACTTCAATACCCATGGTTATTTGAATTACAATATCTGCTTACATGTGAAGAAATACTTTTTTTTAAAGTTAACCTTGACTCAATATGTCAAATATGTCTCTTTGTTGAGCATAATATTCACGTTCTGTGGGAAAAGATAATGATGATAAAATATAAATTCTAAACAATATCTAAATATCATTTTGTGACTGTAAAAAAGCCCCACGATGTGTAAATTATCCATTTGTAGTTAACTGTAATTAGTTGTCCAGCCTTCCGTTAACGGTAGGCTGGTCTCAGATCGCATACCTGCAAACTCATGAGTGAAAAAGGTGACAAGCCCGAAACAGTGAACAGTGTGATGAGAGGACATGTGAGCCCTTGTTGCTGTAGTTCATCTCCTTGGAGCAGAGGCTACATTTAGCCTGAATATCAATGTGTTAAAACACTGTGACAGCAGGAAGCTGCACTCACGTCTGTTCAGACCTCCACCTTTATCCAGACCCACCTCCACCTTTATCCAGACCCAGCTCCACTCACAGCTCTGTTAGCTGCACATGCTAGCTGCACATGTTAGCTTAGTGTTAGCTAATATTAGCTGTCCATCTCGGTTAACTTCCAGCACATTGCAACAGCTCTTTTTATATGGCAGTACATGTACCAACATTAGGAGCAAGGACAATAATTAAAAACTTACCATTTCCATCCAGGTTCCACAGCTAGCCCGTCAAGTTACATGTGTGTGGAGCCGCTCGACAGTCTGAGGCAGTGAGTCACCTCTCCACGGGCGCATGCACTGATGGGGGAGGGGCCACGCCATGGTCCCCATGATGATGGTAAACGTCAGGTTTTGTGTAATGTCAGCAATGAAACTTAAGGTACTTTACACAGAACATGACATTGACTGTCCCCACCGTAACCTCACCCATCCCCCACTCCTTCGGTCACGATCAGCATGAGGGAGCTCTGAGGCTCGGCCTGGTCTGCAGCCGTTGTTAATAACTTAGACAGGTAATAGTAATTACTAAAACGGAAGGATTACATAAAATACCTGCTTAAGTTGAGACTTTATTGCTCAACTAGAATTTAGTATAAAGTATGTAAAAAAAAATTCAATTAAAAAAGGACATTGAAATGAAACAAGCATTTCTAATGAAGTTAAGTAATAGAAGCATTTTTGAACTGTTAAAAAATTATACAACCATTGATATTCATAAAATAGAAACTACAACTATTTACAAGCCATTGTATTCAACAGAAGTATTTATATGTGTATTTAACTAACATATTATGAAAAGACTGTTAATGATGTGTACATGTTGCTGTTTCTGTTGGGTGCAATAAAAACACTTGTAAATGGCTTTTTATGCTAAAGTTCACATATGATGGACACAAGAGGACCCTCTTCAAGGTACAATTAGATTCAAGTCATTAGCATGCTGCTAACAGGAGATAGCATTCCAGAGGGTCTGCAGATTTTTCCGCAATATTTTCCTATTCAAGTCATCAAGGGGAATGTTGCCAAGCAATTTCCCATCAAATTCAACCATGTTGTGAGAAGTTATGATTATTTGAAGGATGGGGCAGTTGGTCATCACTTTCCATTAATTTTATCCTGGCAAAATCCCCCATTCAAATGTAGGCCAATTCCCTCCTCCCGCGCAGGCATGCTAAGTGCTAGGGAGTACCATCCAACTTGAATGTGCCTCATTGGGGCCTGTCTACAACATATTAAAAAAACAGGGCTCTGACATCTTCCGAAGTAAAAGATGGTCTGATCTCATCAAGAGTACGACAGGGTGTACAGCTTAGGGACATGTACCCCATGCTGAAGTCTGAGTTTGATACAGGCAAAAATCAGTTCTGGATAATCTAGAGGGATTTTTTCCAGGTGGTCCTATTGTAGGCCTTGTCCACAATGTGTGTGCACAATCTGGGGGTTCTAGGACCCATATTTGAGAAATTATGGCCATTCTTGCATATGCCAAAATATAAGTGAATAAGGCCCCAATTGAGCCCAATTAAGCCCTTTGTGGCTGTTTTTGGGGACCTTAACTTGCAGCTATGAGGCCCAGATTATAGGTGTGTAATGGTGACGAGCCCCTCTTTGAGGCAGAAAGGGATTTAAAACCCTACCCCTTTTTAAAGTATAAAAAGTTTGAGAAAAGACTGGTAAAATCTGGATTGTGACCACTTTTTAATATTGATCAATTTTAAAACACTTGTCAATGGCCTTCTTTGATGAAATTCACATATGATGGACAAAACAGGACCCTCTTCAAGGTTCAATTGGATTCAAGTCGTTAGCATGCTGCTACCGGAAGTTAGCTTTCCCAAGGTTCTACAGATATCTCGCTTTAGATCCTGCATCACCTTATCACAGGCGACTGATTTATGCAAAAATCAGGCAGTTCCAACCTTTCACTACGATTTAATGGCCCGTTTCTCACTTGCCAAAACAGGCCGAAAGATTAGGTCATATGCCTCAATTTTGACTTTTGGGGCTGTTTTTGGGGACCTTAACTTGCAGCTACGAGGCCCAGATTATAGGTGTGTAATGGTGACGAGCCCCTCTTTGAAGGAGAAAATGAATCAAATCTCTACTTTAAATTAAAGTGGACATTTTGAGAGAAAAGACTGTTGAAGGCCATGTCGGAACATAAGTGTCATCTGGGTAGAGACATCCATAGTTCACTATGGGAAAAGTGTTTGGAATGTCCCATTGAGTTTTATACCATTTAACGATGGGGCAAAGATGGAATGACTGTGAAAATTTCACGGTCCTAGCCCATTGTTTTATGGGGTAATTAGGCCAAATAACTTTAAAATGAAGAAAAATGCCATATATTACTACGGGAAAAGTGTACCGAATTTCCTATTGATTTTCATACCACGTGGTTTGTGGCCAAGGGCCGACTGACTGTGAAAATTTCAGCGTGCTAGCCCATTGCTTTCTAGGGGTATTAACTGAACGTCTATTTAAGCCAAATAAATGCTAAATGCCATGAATCACTATGGGAAAACTGTACAGAATTTCCCGTTGATATTCAGACCATTTCATCTTGGGGCAGAGGTTGACTTAATGTGAAAATTTCAGCCTCCTAGCCCATTGTTTTCTAGGTGTCTTTAGGCAGAATTGAGTCAAAAGGCCGTAATTTCTACGTGTACGGAGTTTACCATAGCAGAAAGTGTACCATCGCAGAAAGTGTATGGAATTTCCCCTTGATTTTCATACCACATGGTCTTTGGCCAAAGGTCGACTGACTGTTAAACTTTCAGGGTCCTAGCCCATTGCTTTCTATGGGAATTTGGGCCGAGTTCGGTGAGAAATCCATAATTCACTATGGGAAAAGTGTTTGGAATTTCCCCTTGATTTTCATACCACATGGTCATTGGCCAAAGGTCAACTGACCGTTCAATTTTCAGGGTCATAGCCCATTGCTTTCTATGGGAATTTGGGCCGAGTTCGGTGAGAAATCCATAATTCACTGTGGGAAAAGTGTTTGGAATTTCCCCTTGATTTTCATACCACATGGTCATTGGCCAAAGGTCGACTGACCGTTCAATTTTCAGGGTCCTAGCCCATTGCTTTCTATGGGAATTTGGGCCGAGTTCGGTGAGAAATCCATAATTCACTATGGGAAAAGTGTTTGGAATTTCCCCTTGATTTTCATACCACATGGTCATTGGCCAAAGGTCGACTGACCGTTCAATTTTCAGGGTCCTAGCCCATTGCTTTCTATGGGAATTTGGGCCGAGTTCGGTGAGAAATCCATAATTCACTATGGGAAAAGTGTTTGGAATTTCCCCTTGATTTTCATACCACATGGTCATCGGCCAAAGGTCGACTGACCGTTCAATTTTCAGGGTCCTAGCCCATTGCTTTCTATGGGAATTTGGGCCGAGTTCGGTGACAAATCCATAGTTCACCCATCTCATCCAGTTCACCCAGTTCACCCAGTTCACCCATCTCACCCAGTTCACCCAGTTCATAATATCCCATCAAATTCAACCATGTTGTGAGAAGTTATGACTAGTTGAAGGATGGGCCGTTTGGGTAATCACTTTCCATTCATTTTATCGTTCAAAATGCCCCATTCAAATGTAGGCCAACTGCCCCTCTTCCCGCGCAGGCATGCTAAGTGCTAGGGAGTCCCATCCAACTTGAATGTGCCTCATTGGGGCTTGTCTACAACATATTAAAAAAGCAGGGCTCTGACATCTTCAGAAGTAAAAGTTGGTCTAATCTCACCAAGAGTGCGACAGGGTGTACAGTTTAGGGACGTGTACCCCATGCTGAAGTCGGAGTTTGATACAGGCAAAAATCTTTTCTAGATAATCTAGAGGGATTTTATTCAGGTGATCCTATTGTAGGCCTAGTCCACAATGTGTGTCCACAATATGTGGGTTCTGGGATCCATATTTGAGAAGTTATGGCCATTCTTGCATATGTCAAAAAATCCACTAATATAAGGGATTAAGGCCCCAATTAAGCCCTTTGTGGCTGTTTTTGGGGACCTTAACTTGCAGTTACGACGTCCAGATTATAGGTATGTAATGGTGACGAGCCCCTCTTTGAAGGAGAAAAGGATTCAAAACTCTACCCCGTTTTAAAGTATAAAAAGTTAGAGAAAAGACTGGTGTAAACTGGCTTTCGGCCACTTGGGAAGATAAATGTCATTTGGTTCGAATCCTTTCTGTTGGGTGAAATAAACACAGTCCATTTCCAATTGATATTCGCACTATTTAATCTGTGGGCAAAGGTCGACTGGCTGTGAAAATGTCAGGGTCCTAGCCCGTTGTTCTCTATGTGAATTTAGGCCGACTTATGTCAAAAATCCTTAGTTCACTGTGGAGAAAGTGTTTGGAATTTCCACTTGATTTTCATACCACGTGGTCTTTGGCCAAAGGTCGACTGGCTGTGAAAATTTCAGGGTCCTAGCCCGTTGTTCTCTATGCGAATTTAGGCCAACTTAGGTCAAAAATCCATAGTTCACTATGGAGAAAGTGTTTGGAATTTCCACTTGATTTTCATACCATTTAATGAATGGACAAACCTTGAATTTCTGTGAAAATGTCAGCCTCCTAGCCCATTCTTTTCTGGGGAAATTAGGCCAAATAAAGTCAAGATAAAGTCAAAATGCCATAAATTACTACAGGAAAGGTGTACGGAATTTCCCATTGATTTTCATACCACTCAATCTATGTGGAAAGATTTAATTACTGTGAAATTGTCAGCATGCTAGCCCATTGCTTTCTAGGTATTAACTGAACGTCTATTTAAGCCAAATGAATGCAAAATGCCATAAATCACTACGGGAAACTGTACAGAACTTTGGAAAATCGTAACTCGGCAGTCCGGAAGGGCGGGACAAAAAGTCAGGGTTTTTATCCTTACCCCAATGCAATGTTGCTCCAAGTTCTTCCTATAGTATATATATAGTGTTGTGCGCAAGAGAGTTTTATCCTCAGATTCCATGCATTAGATCAGAAGGTCACCACGGGAATATTCAAAGTAAGAGTTAAAAAATGAGGCCTGTAGCCACCATATAGCTAGTTGTTACAAAACAACTTACAATGAGCTTTGCTAGCTACAAGGGGTGCCACCATATAAATACATTTTACGGTTTTCCGTGGTCTATTGAAGAGTTAGTTGTTATAATGACAACGCACGTCTGTGTGGCTAAGTGTTGTTGCAGCTTGGAAGAGAGCAGACTTAGCTCCAGAGACAGATGGCTAGCTACTGAGCTAGGTAGCTTATCTTTCTCCTGAGCAGGCAGGGAGTTATTCCATTATTTACATGTATCACAGGCTTTGTCTGACCTTTTGTTTCTTCTGGAAATGTTTGCCCTGTAAAATCATACTAAGCATACTTAAGCACGGTGCAAAAACACTGGCACTGCACTGTTATGAATTGCCATCATGATTCATCCAGAGAAACTGATATGAAGAGGTCAGAAAAGCATTATGAGCTCGCAGCTGCTTGTGAGAACTGCTGGTGCGAAAAATAAATCATGGTACACCAAAGAGTGAAATGTAGAAGGGCCCACTTTCAGCACCAGCCAGATGAGTAGCAACTTGGGTGGCTAATTTTCTGTAAATAGGGAAGCATTCAAGCATTGTTAAATTAGCAAGCTGGCTAGCAAACTAGACAACTGGCTAGTTAGCTAGCTTGCTAATTCCACTATGCTTAAATGCTTCACTAGTTACAGAAGATGGTCACAACAGCGGGCTGGTGGCCAGCAGCATCGCTGGGTCTAACAGTCCCTCGCCCTAACTCCCTATACAGAAAGTTTATTTTTTAGCTTTTGCAGCGTTATCTATGGTCGTAATAGTGGTCCAAAATGATGTCAAATTGCATACTTTAAGTCAAAAATATTCAAATATCCTTGGAGGACAACCAAACCCAAACTATCCTAGTATATTTTATTCAATGTAGAAATTCACGACTCTTTATCCTGCTGCGTAATATATCCTGTCTGATATGCTGCTCCTAAAACCTGAATAAATAGCTCACACCCTGTTGATTTCAGGCTGAAGGCATCGTACAGTAAAATATGTTTTAGAGTGATACTATAGGCTACAAATAACAGGAAAGCACTTTAAGTATTAACACTATGGGTAAATATATAAGCACACCACCGTAACCCTATACTGTTTCAGTTGGCGTATTATAGACCTACTATAGAAGATGCATAGCATTTGAATAGTATAATAATAGAACAATCAAATCAAAAACTGACACAGAATGCTATAACATGCTTAAAGATATAATAAATAAATAATTCAATTAATTTTGTAGAGTCCAAAATCATAAAACATAAATAAATAAGGAGCAAGACATTGCTGACACCAGCCCACACACACGCCAACAAGTGAATGAATAATGGGAGTAATGGGACTTATTTTTCTCCGACTTCAAGAACGGCATCTGGCTATATCAATGTGCTTTCCCACGCTGTACAAGAGTGTGTGGATGAAGCATTAAGTTGCGACTCTCTATGCTTTGTGATGTTACTACTCCCCTTGTCTTTTCAGTCATTACTGCAAAACCTCTCAGTGAGTCCGCAACTTGCCATATGTAGTTTACACGGAGATTAGCCTAATATAACGATTGCAATAGTAAGTGTACACAAGAAAATAGCCGCCCCTCAAACCATCCTGCTGTATTGATTTAAAGGAAAATGTCTTTTCTACTCCTATTTTATGTTTATGGATACAACTCTAAACCTGCATTTGTCTGTTATCATCAATATCATTGTCATTGAACAGTGAGCACTGTTTAAAAGTTAGTTTTAAAAAAGCAGTGCAACAAAACAAGACCTTATTGATCTTACACCTCTGACATGGCAAAATAAATCAAATATAGACTATTATTATAATTGTTGTTGTTATTGTCAATAATATCAATGATGAGATAATGAATTGTGGTAAAATATCATTACAATTGTATGGAAGAAACTTAAAACAGGCATTTTACATGAGAAATATATAGACAATATACATTATGGTTATCGTTGTTTTCATGCAAATTTTTAAAAAACTATAGCAATATAAATAATATCAATATTAATATTAAGTATTTGTGTATTTATTTATTTATACATATATTTATTTTTTATCAAATGTAGCATTTCATTCATGCTTATCTTTGGTCAAAAAGACACATTTAAAGTGTATTCCCAAACTGTAATACTACTTTTGACCAATAGGGGGCAATAGAGAGTGGACAAACAGCGATACACACTTCAAGAACAGCCTACCTCATGGGGACTGCAGTACTAGTGTGTATACACTAGGGGAGCATTCATACACACACACACACACATTTTTTTCTTGAAAATGGTTTCCAGGGGACTTCTGAGAAAACTACATGGGGCATGTCTAGACACTGTTCTGAAGCTTGTAGGAGGGGTTTGCCGGTGGGGACCTCAGTTTTTGTCCCCACGGTGACACGAGTCCCCATGGGTCTGTGTGCAGTCAGGTCAAAGTCCCCACCGGGATACAAAGACAAACACACACACACACACACACACACACACACACACACACACTAGAGCACAGTCTGTGGTCAGGCTGTGTGCTGTGTACCATAGAGCGAAAGGACAGGTGTGTATTCAAGCGAAACCTCTCTCTGTGTCACTGTCAGCATGTTTGTTTGTGTGTGTGCATGTGGTAAGTGTAGCTTTGACTCAGGGTTATGCTCATATGTACATTCATTGCCAATGTGCATCCAACAATGGGCATGAGTCACCCTCTCTCACCCTCACAAAACACAAACAGGCACACACACGCACACGCACACAAACACACACACAGACGTATGGAAAAGCTTTGTCATAGTGTCAGTAATCTATGGCCTATCTAATGTGATAGAAAACACACCCTCTTTTTGCAACAAACTTGCATCCATGTTTTCAGAAGCCAATGTCATCACTCTTTTGGTACATTTTTCTGTCGTTTTTCCATCTCCATCTTCAACTGATGTTATTTGTATCTACGATGTTTCTACATGAAGTCTTCATCAGGTATTTGTATCTGCTACGACCAGTGGCGGCTGGTGGATTTTTTTTGGGTAGTGTAAGAAATTTGAGCAAAAAACGGTGTGTTTAGTAGATAAAATAAAAGTGTTTAAGAATTCATAATTCGTCATAATCATAAGTGTATTGGGAATGCATCATTAAGATAAACATAAAGTGTTTTAGGGTTAGTAGCTAAAAGACATGAAGCTTCTGCCAAAGTTGCAGAAGTTTAGCTTTTATACTGAAGGATTATCATAGAAGGAATTAAGCCATAACTGAGAATTTGAATGTGTTAGCTGCTCAGGGAGAGAGAGATGTGGAGATAGGCGTTTACAGAAGTGTGTAGAGAAGTTAGCCAATAGAAATTGAGATAGACGGGAGGGGAGGAGTCGCGAACGAATATGTGGGCGGAGTTAGAAGTGTTTTTTCTGCCTCTTCAGCATGTGGTCCCCAGCGACGGCTGTGTTCTCATGGGACCAGAGGTAGTTTTTTTCCAAAGTGGGTTAATATTGTAATATTTCATAGGAGTATGTACTCCAATGTTTAACTGTAATCGTACTTGCATCAGTGGAATTAAATTCCTTTTAATTGTAAACCAGTTTTGGTAGAGTTATTATTTGCAGCGTGTCGACTGTAAAAGCAGCGGACACACGTGTGCTCTGGCCTCCTTCTCTGTGGGGTGAGTTTTAGCCCTCACAGTAGGGCCATCCAATCAATTTCAGCAAATAGTATAATTCAATGCAAAAAAAAATAAAGTATCAAAAACGCATTAGTACTTTGCAGTTACATTGTTATCATTTATTCCAACACTGATATATATATCATATAATAATAATATTCAGTATAATATGATATATAAATACCATATAATCATAAATATACAATATAAATATCATGAATATATTATAATAAAATATAAATATCATATATAGTCTAATAGAACAAGTATATTTTAAGATGCCCCTACAATGAACCTTGTTTGTTGGAGAAACACCCAATCAGTGCGGTGAGGAAACCTGCATGTTTTTATGACAGTTATTTGTAAAGGAACTTTGCTCTTCTGAGTGGCAAACCTCTCAATGACCTTCTTATTGAAGTCAGGCATGTCCCTGACAAGTTCCTTCTCCATGGAGAGCATAGCCAGAGCATTAAAACGCTCTTGTACCGTTAGCATCGATTGGGTGGAAATGTCCGTCGTCTCGTCTGCTTGAATGGCGATAAAATCAGCGTTCTTTACTTCCTCCAGAATGTAATCCCTTACAACCGACAGCATGCAGTCCAACAGCTCATTTTGTACAGTCTTCGACGTCCCTTTAAAAATGCTGGCTGTCTCCAGGTGCTCCTCCAGCACACCGTCGAGGGACGCAACAAAATCCACCAGTCCCTTGAACACGCCAGGGTTGTCCGAGGAGTCAGTCTCGTCATGCCCACGCAAAGCCAACTCAAAAGCCCCACAAAACTTGACACAATCAATTATTTTTGATAAAATGTGCCGGTTTTTATCCACCTCCTCGTGTTTCTTTACCGCAAGCCGGTGACCGTCGTCCAGCTGGGTAGCGAGAACACGCGAGATGAGAACTAGACACGAGCACTGGTGAGAGACACGGGCACTCGCAGCCGTGGGCCAGATGAGAATGGCCCTCCCGGAAGTCTTTTTTAGGGTGCTGATTGGCTTAATTGTAAGTCACTCATTTATTTCTTTAATCAGTGATTGGCTAAGCTGCTTATTAGACCCGTCTTCCTTGGGCCAAATCGATCTGGCCCCAGCACGTGCACGCGCAGTAGAGACTTGCACGGGGACAGCTGAGAGGTGCACCAGCGGAGAGGACAAGCAGGGAAAAGAATTTATTTTGCACAGATATCCTATTTTACAAATATTACTGGGTATATTACATAGCTCAAAAACACAAATATTGACAATTTGTATAATTTATTAATATTATTAAAAGAAAAAAAATTAATAATATTATTTTATTATTTTTTATTTTGTGGCTCAAGGTGGGTGGGGCCAGGCCCCGTGGCCCTCTATTGGCCGGCCGCCACTGGCTACGACACTTAAAGAAGAAGTCTTCATCAGGTATTTGTATCTGCTACGACAATAAACAACAAGTCTTCATCAGGTATTTGTATCTGCTACGACACTAAACATGAAGTCTTCATCTGGTATTTGTACCTGATACGAAATTTTGACATTACGTCATAATAGGGTATTTGTATCTGCTACGTTATTCGGACATTGGGTATTTGTATCTATGACATTTCAACATTACGTCTTTATTGGACCCTTTGACTTTTTGACATTCAAGCCTTCATCAGGAATTGTTTATGGCAAGACATTTCTACATTAGGTCTCCTTTGTCTATTTGTATTTGCTACAACATTTCACCATTACGTGATTGTCGGGTATTTGCATCTTCTAAGACATCTGGACATTAACTCTTAGTCGGGTAATTTCATCTGCTACGTTGTTTCGACATCACATTTTAATCTGCCATTTTCATCTGCTATGATCTTTCGATATTCCGCCTTCAATTGGTATTTGTATCTGCTACGATGTTTCTACATTAGGTCTTCTACCTTCTATGATGTTTCAATACATATTGTCCGGGGCAATATGTATTGAATCTTATAGTGGCCAATAAGTATATAAGTAAAAACATCATGTTTTAGCATGGAGTTAATACCAAAGGTTTTTGCATGAGGCCCCTGGGGAAAAGGGAATTGAAAAAAAAGTATGTGTGTGCTTGCATCTCCTTTATAAGCTTAACACAGGAAATCAACTCCGACGGTCCTCACACATCTTTTGTCAAATATGTTTCACTGTCTAACCACTAAGTGTCTAACCCGAACCTCATAGCCTACTAGTGCTCACTGCTCACTGTGTGTGTTCAACAACATCTGTGTTCTGAAGGGTCCCTTTTTAAGGAAGAAACAGTTTACATTACACGTCTAAACACAGCAAAAAAGAAAGATGGACCCTTGTGTTTTTTTTGTTTCTCTTTTAGGGAGAAATTGATTGTGTGATCTTCTACATGTCTGTAAGATGACGACACACACACACACACACACACACACACACACACACACACACACACAGTGTTGGGTTCAAGCGGTTAGGTGGCTTGAAGGAATGTTCCACAAAAAATGGTCTTACTTACAGCTATGAAAATACGTTTGAAACCACTTGGGGAAGTCCCTGTGTCAGGGCAGTATGTACATATACACACATCATGCACACATCCCACTCAAAGATCAGTTTACTAATGGCTACAAGTGCCAGATGAACTTGACGGGACTTGCCTTAAGGGGGGCTTAAATGTGTTTTCTTAGCTGAGTGTATGTGTGTGTGTGTGTGTGTGTTGCTCTTTTTCAGACATAGAGGTCATAGAGGTTTTCTGTCTTTCTTTCTTATACCACACATAAGGGTGCAATCCTCCCTATCCTGTCCATTTTGATCCTAATGCATTTTGCTAAGGGTTTTCCGTATAGTTTTTTCTGCACATTGGGATACACTTTCTATACATACACATTGTGGGTAACAGTCCATTTATTTCCTAAAATCTGAATGAGCAGAGAGACTTGGCCAATACACTGTTGGTCAACCAGTTTGTATTCTGTAGTCTTTTGATGTTCACAGTTTTGAAAATTGACTTTAGCAATATTGATTATGTGTAAGGTAAGGTGAGGCATGCCATACATACAGCTATTTATATTGGACGCTCGCCATTGATTTCAGCTCAGGTGTATGTATCAGGTATTGGTGGATATGAAAAGTATCTGTTTGCTGTGGTTAAGGCTGGTGCCATGTATTTTAGAGGTAATTAATACCAACAAATACTAAAGATGCATATTTACTGTCACGTTAGCAAAATGAAAAGAAAGACAAAACCTCTTAAAAGTGAATCAAATTCAGAAGTTGCCCACATGAGACACAGAGAGTCCTGGGAATACCTGACTGGGAAGTGTCAATAGAAAGGTTTGGTTTGCAACATAAGGTGTGATTGCTATGTAAGCTTTTATCCAAATGCGGGATATAACACACCTAAAATCAACCCCTGGTAAATCTAGAATGTGCCAGATTGTGAAGTTGAATACCTACTACTATACTAAACTTGTGGTGATTATGCAAATTGTGGATTACCTTTACCTATTTATCTTAGTAATACGTGTAGATCAATGGTTAATGGTTAATTTTGTCAATAGTTTATTTGCTGTTGACGTCATACTTGATAATATTTACTGATTATTAATAATGCTATATTTTATGTTATTCTATCATTAGTTTGTGTAGTATGAAATAAGTATTTTGTACGTTATATATTGTGTCATAGCTGATGAGAGACAATAGCAATTACATTCTGATTACATTAGTAAATGATTTAACAACAGTCTATTCTTGCACACATAACATTTTATATTCTACATTGAGTATTTGTAGTGATGACTTACTGATTTGTAAAATTGAAAGAAATTGTTTGAAAAACATCTATAAACATTGCAGAACTACAGAAAATGGACACTAATTATTAACTATTACAAAATGTGAACTACATACATGCTTTACAAATTATTTATTTACCATTTAATAAGGTATTATTATTATTATAAGTTACGTCTTTATAACATATCGATCCATGTAATGTTTAGTTGTTTTACAAATCATTTACATAACTTTTAAAGCCCTCGCCTCATCCCTTAGAAAGAATGACTGAAATAACTAAATACCCAAAATGAATCAGGAATATCTCCTCCATCATAAGGCTTATATGCATACATCTCACCTCCTTTGAAAGGTAAGATGCTAAAGAATATGAATTCATTGGAAGTAAGTACATTAAACTAAATTACCATTTCAGAGAAAATGGAAAAGCAATGAAGGACAAAAATAACATTTGTATCCCCATCTAGTATAAAATCTAAATTGCAGTGACAATATCACCATTAAAATCAAGATCTCATAGACCCCAATGCAACTGAATGTGTTCTCCTACTCTTTGACTTCAAATGTAACTTGACGAAAAGACAATTACAGAAAACACAATATACAGTTATAAAGATACATGTTTTGGCGTGTTTACTGTTTACATGTTGACTAATTACTGGGAGTTTTCCTTTAAACACTATTTATATCCTCATAACCGTGTTACAAATAGCAAAATTCTCCCAGAAACATTGAAATTGTAGTAAACACAATGCATATGTATCAATCTTCCAATGACTGGTGAGCTCCATGGTATACAGGCAGATAAATAGCGAATGCAAAGGCCCACAGTGCTTTATACGGTATCCACAGATTTGGATAGATGATACAGAAACAATGATGTATAGTTTGTTGCTGTATGTTGCTGTCTGGTGGCTGTATCTAACCTTTAGGAGCCAAGCGTCGGCTGAATGCGATTCTTTCAGGCAAAATGCCACCTTGCTCCTATCCCAGCTGATCTGTGTTGCTCTCTGGTGGATTACAATTGCTGCATACATGTTAGTAACTAAATCTGCCGTTTTTTGGGGCAAAAATTAAACTGTTTTGATGTTCAGTTGCTTCAGAAAGGTATTCTAAGCCATTCCAAGCATGGTATCGTAGACTGATGAAGAAATGATTCTGTATCTTTGGATCACAACTTATAATTACTAAGTTTATTATCTGTACTAAATACTTCATGATAAGACCTAGTTTGGACAACATATGATTGGTTTATGAATTCTGAAAGATGAAGACATCATGTTTTCAAAACACTATAACAGTCATATGTTCTATGTGTTAACTCTATAGTTGCAACATTTGAGTGTGTGTAATCGTTTAGCAAAAGTATTTTTCCTTATAAAATGAATTCTCTTAATATTTTTTTTCCTGTAGAAATTATGATTTTATTCTCATTACATTGAATTTTCCCACCTGAAGTGGCCATAATATACCATATATAATACTATAATGTAACTAGCAGTCGCTTGAGACCCCCAATATGCTATTCTTCGAGTCCTCCTGTGAGGGAGCTATAGGTGTTATTATTACCATGTTCAAAAGTCTTCGCCTGGTTAGCATGTACAGTTCAGAATGTCAAGGGATCACAGCAATTAGTAGGATTCATCCTCTGAAGACTATGAACATCCACAGAAAATGCAATACAAACACTGGTATTTGATGCCTGTCACAATTTAACCAGAGGGATGTCCAAACGAAGGGGGTATATCACACGTGTCAAACTCAAGGCCCGCCACGTCATTTTATGTGGCCCGCGAATCTGCCAGCAAAAACAAAACAAAAACAAAGACATTTTTTTTTTTTGGAAAAATAATTAAAAGTTAGACTTGAAAATAGTCCCCATGTATCCCCATGGTCGAAATTATGAGATAGAAAGTTGAAATTATGAGATAGAAAGTTGAAATTATGAGATAGCATGTTGTCTGTGTACCGACATTAAAACTATCACAACAGGTGGACAGGAGAGGCAACAGCCCGAAAAGTGGTTTTCCAACGATTGAAAAAGATCGACAAATAATCCCAAAATGTCCACGAAGAGAAAAATTGATGCAGAGGGAAGAAAATGTAATGAAAGATGGGAAAGCGAATACATGTTTGTGCTTCAAGGAGAAAAACGGGTCTGTCTTCTGTGTTATGAGGCAGTGTCGGTGATGAAGGAATACAGGTTCTGTTATACAATTCACGTCGGCATTTTGACACCAAACACGGAGCTAAATTTAGCCTCCAAGAAAAACATCAAATTGTCCAAGAATTAAAAGGCAGACTGCAATCACAGCAGAATATATTTACAAAAGCTACAGCCCAGTGCATGCTAAAGGTATGTGAGCAGTGCTCCGACCAGATACAGACTTTTACAAATGTCAGTTTGTGAAGAAACACCATCGCAGACAGAGTTCATGAACTAGCAGCAATCTAACAACACAGCTAGCTAAGAGACGAGCAGGTACTTGTATTTTTAATTATCTGTTGATGAAAGCACAGACAACACGGATACAGCACATCTATCCATGTTCATAAGACCTGACTCTCAGTGAGGAGCTCTTGGATGTAGCTGCCATGCATTAGTGATGCAGACAGGTGACAAAAATAGCTTTGAACAAAGTTAATGTGATAACTTGTTTGATATTTGTCTTTGTTATTTTCTTTAATCATTTGATCTTTGATAGAGTAATGTGGCTTTCTTAACCCTCAATTAAAATGATGTATGTTACAACAACAGAAATATGTTTAAATATCATTTTTCATTTATATAACTGCATGTACAATATTTTTACACTTGAATAAACAATAATCAAATGCAGAGAGAGTTATTTAACAATATGTTACGGAGAAGTTAGTTATACAGTCTTACAGTTACAACCGGCCCTTTGAGGGCGACCGTGATGCTGATGTGGCCCAGAGTGAAAATGAGTTTGACACCCCTGGGGTATATAATCTGGCGAACATGAATGTGATTAATACATTTAATGGCAATCAGATTTAGATTTTTCATTCTCAGAAAAATGTAGTTCTAAAAAATTTGGCCGGAAGCATATCCTAAACAGAAGTCCTCAGCTGAAACCATTCATAAATATTCATGCTAAATTTGATTATGCTTGCACATTTGCTTGATCAAATGCTCCCTTGCATCTTGCTGTGCCCTGAGGTCTTGCTTCCAGGAGGGACAAAGAGGGCTAAAAATTGTAAATTTAGGATTCAACAAAAGAAAGAAATCACAGCCAGTTCAATTCTAAGGTCCATGAAACAGCCTAGCAAACACAGCAAAAGAGCCTTATTTCTATTTAGACGGTGGCTTTGGGACAAAGGATGGAAGGGCTAGAGAATGAAACAGGGTGGAGGAAAAAAATGAATCGTTGGTAAACACTATTTACATCAAATATGGCCAATATCCAGCAGTCAGGTTTTGCCTTTCAGGGCAGAGTGTGTGTGTGTGTCTGGGGAGAAAACTATCCAAGCTTGGGGATCCACACTAAGTCCTGCTGACTGGGCACTTTTACATGGAAAATAAAAGGGGATGGGAGACGGAAAGATTGAGCCATTTACACACACACACACACACACACACACACACACACACACACACACACACACACACACACACACACACACACACACACACACATATGCACATATGTCTACGTACACAAACAGCTTATTGTTCTCCAAGGCAGTTCATCTCCTCCATCACCAGCTTTATGTTGTCAGGTGCACTAGTTTCTTTCATCATGATGGCAGTTATACTGTTTCTCCACATGCTGCTACTACATTTCTATGTTATTACAGAAAAAGCGTCTCCAACTCTGCCCAAACAGAACCAAGAAAATTACTTTTTAAGTCACTGACATGGCAATTTTGGAATACTAATGTCAGTGAACAGACTGTATTATTCAGGAGGAAATCTACATGGAGACAAAACGTTCATTTAAAGATCATTGCCTACAGTTGCAATTACATGCAATAATCACAATATGTGTACTGGGCTCCACATTTTGCATTAATATCTCTTCAGTTCTGGAAAGGTAAACTCTTCTGACCCTAATAGCGTGCATGAAGCGTTAATAGGTGTATCATAATGTCGTGTACAAAGTGACTGTTCGTTTGTCCTTATTTATAGCTGGGCGAAAGAAAATAAAATGCAATTTGACTAAAGACTTTTTCTATTTAATTATTTACAATTATTTTGTGTGTACAAAACCCAACATGGTCTTGAATGTTTAGTTTGCAAACCAGCAAGATACAATATGTAAATAAGGCAGCTTTGGAGCTGTCAGTAGGATTTCTTTCTCACGTATCACAGAGATAAAGCAACAGAGTCTTTATTGGACACAGAGATACACTTGTAATTCATTTCCTCATATTACTGGAAATGAATACAAATAAAAATCTTCCAAAATCATCTTTTACATAGCAAGACAATATTTTACGAAAAGTAATACCAACATAAATTCTAAATGAACTGGAAAATAGTTCTCATGGTCAATGTGTTTCCTTTTAAATGTATCATTCTTACCTTCTTTTTTTTTGGGGGGGGGGGGTAATACCCATTTATGCATGTTATCTGTAATTTTGCACATTACCTAGGATTTATATACATTTTTGTAATCTGTTCATGTTTACTGTATCATAATTTACTGTAACAATGTTGCAATGCTGCCCTTTTGAACAGATCTCACTTGAAACGAGATTTTAATCTCACTGAGACTATTATATAGTTTAAGAAACAGAAAAGAAAAGAAAAGTTGCAAATATGTCTATAATTGAAACTTCAGATAATGGCACCAATAGGAGTAAGACTGGTTGTGGTATGTGTAAATGGTTCATCCTGCTCTGATGGGGGTTTTGTGGATTTTTTGAGCTCACACACATTCTCACTGAGTGACAAGTGACAAGGTTTTATTTGTCAAAGCCACCTTTATTTGACCTCTGTGTCCACGTTCACCTTCAGAGAAGTCATTCAGAAATGTAGCTTACTGATTTATATAGTTGTTTGCCTTTGGGCCATAGTGGTGTGTGGTTGGTTTCTCCTTTGAAAAAGTGCACATGAAGGATGTCTTTTACGCTGGGGTTTGTTTAGAAAGAAAGAGTGAAGTGTAGTTGTTTGAAGAGATGTTTTAGCATTTAGGTTAAAACAAAGCTCTATTTGGTTGTCAGTGACACTAGATATAAGTACTGTTTCAACAGCATTTCAATGTTTATATTTCTGCATTTAGCAGGCTTAATGAAAGGCCTGCTACATAGAGGCAATCATGCGAATGTAAACTACAGTATAATGATCCAAAACTATGCATACAAAACAATGGCCAAATGAGAAACCATTTGCTACACACAACTCAACTTTTAGACATCTAAACATTCTAAGATTACACTCTTGCTTTTATATTGTCTGAGACCTAAAGCCTTGCATAAGCTCAGGAAGGTCAAGATTACAGGACATTTATATTGCCATCATTAACATAAATTGGTTCAGTGCTTTTGAAAAAAACACATTTTTGTCACTGATCCGCATGCGTTATCCTAATAGCGGATAGCTAAATTAGATACAACCATTACAAAAACAATTCATATGACTATGTCTTGTCTGCCACCTTTACACAGTTATAGGTTTTATTTTAGGGTTAGGTACAAATACCGCACTTTTCGGACTATAGAACGCACCAGTGTATAGGCCGCACCAGCTGATTTTTAAAAGAAAAAAGAATTTGTACATAGATAAGCCGCACTGGTCTAGTGCAGGTGTCCCCGTTGAACAGCAAGATGCTTTTAACAGTACTAAAGTTGTCTTCTTCTATGAACATCATAACATGTCGCTAGCTTCTAAGCTAATTTTAACATTACGGCCAATGGGGAAATGCTAATCGCGATTAGCATTAGCGAATATCGTGAATATAATATATATTCGTACATCTTTTCATGCAGACATACTTACAGACTAAGGTCTCTCAAGGCTACCAAACTGAAGAAGTAAAACGAAGCAGCGTGTCTTCTCATTAGAATCTAAAAGCAACGAGGCAATAACTTGTTGCTCGTAGCTCATCTTGGTTTGAATAGCATTTACGGCTAACTGGCTTGGCAACAACAGCTATTCAGAACTATGAGCAACAACAGTTACCGGTATTGCCTCATTGCTTTTCGTTTGGAAGCCGTGAGAGACCGTAGTCTGTAATGCAAGTATGTCTGCATGAAAAGATGTACAAAGATATGTTGTATATTCACTAATTCTAATCGCGGTTAGCATTTCCCCATTGGCCGTAATGTTAAAATTAGCTTAGAAGCTAGCGAATCGGACATGTACTGTTAAAAGCATCTTGCCGTTCAAACTTTTTTGTTAGCAGTCCTAGTGAGAGGTAGGTCAAAGGTACTTCATCCATATTGTAGCGACCCTGTCAGTAACAGCTGGTAGCAGAGGGGTTGCTGGTAGCAACTGTTCTGTGTCGGGAGCTAGTAAATGTTGTGTTAGACCGGAACCGGAAGTTGCGGTTGTTGTGGTGGAGAAAAGCTACGGAAAAACCCGTATATAAAGTGCACCGGACTATAAGCCGACGCCTCAAAGCGTGGGGTAAAAAGTAGCGGCTTATAGTCCGAAAAGTACGGTACTATTGGTGAAGTTCAGGGAAAGATAGTGGTCATGGATAAAAGAAAGCAAGTCCCATGCTTTGTCTGACATCCTTAGGTGATATGGAAAGATCGCAGTGAAAGCCATGCTACACACACACACACACACACACACACACACACACACACACACACACACACACAGTTTTAGAATTGGACCTGAATGTTGCCATTGGATGTTTATTTGTGTTTATTGTTTGGTACACTGGGCTGTACTGCAGCTACAGTAAATTATTACCCTTTTTGGTTTCTCTCTGAAGTGAGATAGAAAACAGAAAAATTATTTTCAGCACAAACATAAGATTCGGTTTTGCTCATCAGTAAGTGACAATCATGAACGGATCACATATTCAGGAAACGTCATTTCCCTTTGTGGACATACTTCAATAAACACTGGTGCGGGAAGATAACGTATCAGTGTCTCTATATGTGGTCCCCACTTAATGCCAATGTAGTGTCAGTTGGCCTTTAAAAAAAAGCATATGACCCATTGCTTGGTCCTGACCCATCATTAAAGGCCTACAGCAATGAGGACAGTGAGAACAGGATAGAATTGCCTTGAATATTTAAGTGGAATAGAGGGCTATCCTCTGTGTTATATATTGAATCCCAAGCCAAGCCATTTGACGGTTCCAGTATTTGAAGAAACGCAGGAGGGGGCCGCTTGAAAATCCCCTACTGTGTCGGCTCTTTAAACTTTCTCAGCCTGGGACAGAAATGGAATAAATTTTGCATCTCCCACAGACTCAAGCTCATTAGGACGCTCTCTTGTTATGGGGGGACCCACCAAAAACAGGGGCCATGACCCACTTTTGACCCACTTCATGTCTCCACTTATAATATGAAGAAATATTTCAGACATTATTTCAGACATTTAAGTATGCATTTGGTACTGGTACAGGAACTTCTAATTTCTTAATCAGCCTTTTCAAACATGAATAGATTGCTTCAAAGATTTTACAGAAGTATAGCAGCAAATGTTACATTATTGCAACTAACTAATACATAATAATTAGTAGGTGTTCAAAGCATACTTTCCATATTCTAAAATAAACAGCATCACTGCTGATAACTGGGAAAATGATCTTATGTATGAACCATTTCCATATATTTGCATTAGCTTATGCTTTTATGTAAAATGTAATACATCTATTTATACAATGGTTTCATTAGTATGTGTTAAATGTGGATCTGTTTGAACTCTGAGCTCACCAAAGTACGTTCCCAACAACGGTTTGTTGTGATGGCAAATAACTTATAAAAAAACTTATAAAAAATAGTTGTGATTGTGTGGATCTCCTGAATAGGTTAACAATGTTAAGCATAACAACCATACCAATAACATGGATTCTTTTTTGGAAGGTGATTCTGTAAATAGGCTGATTTAATGTCATATTTTCATGGAGGTCTATCTTTGTCAAAACATCTTTAAAAGTATGAAGGAATTTTGATTTGTAATGACAAATCCTGAAACGTTAGACACTGCTGTCAGCATTCAGTCAGAAAACCTTTTTTTGGATAAAAGCAGATTCACTTTTTCACTTTGTCCCTCGCTCCTCAGAACTGTATAAATAACAGAGCAGTTTGCTTTGGGATTTACAGGTGGCACATGTGATTTCAATCAGTGGTTTTGGAGTTAGCAGTTCACTGTGTCTGATTTATCAGAAACGAATGGTAGGGATACTGCATGCATCCGTACAGTCCAATGCAGACAACCTGAGTCTACTGTACTATGATATACACTTTCCAGGTGTGCTGTCTGCGAATGATGGGCTATGTCTGTGCACTCTACCTACACTGTATGTATGATGTATGACTATACGGAAGTACAAGAGCTTCCCGATTGCCAGTTTTTGTGTGAGTAAATGCATTAGTGTGTGTGTGTGTTTGCAGACCACTCCTGTGTTTAGGTAGGAGGTGGAGGAATTCTGATGTATGACACAGCGAAGGGAACGTTGAGATTGACAGGCCAGACTGTATTGTGACGGCTGGGTCCTTAGGGTCCTTCAGAAAAGGCCATGTCTCCAACACGCCGACGTGATTTCCATAGCTATTGGACCAGTCATAATATTTGAGGCACGTTTGGGAGCAATTCTTTGATTAAAAACACTTTGAGAGAGAGCGAGGGACAGCAAGAAATGGAAGAGGACTGCCTCTCTGTGTGTGGTCGCACTAAGAACAAGAGAGAGGAACACAGATGTTGGGGAAAAAAAGAAGCTGATCTGACCTTTTCCAGTCAATGCCAACTTCTATAAGGAAGATTCTATGAGGCCTCCAAACCACACACATGATAATAGACCTCCATTATCATGCTCATCCACATCTATTTGCATCAACTCTACTCAGTGGCAGATCCATTTAGACCTTGAGTTTAACTTCATGGCAGGTTGCGTCTTCAAAACAGAAACAAATGAGGCATCCCAGACAGCACATTTGGCCTTGGATGGCTCATATAATAACAGCGTTCAAGATCTGACGAGATGTCTCGAATGTAAAGAAACCTAAAAATATGTTTAAAGCTTAAGTGAGAAAGTTAATATAGCTATGGACTGCTTGGGTGGTTCTGATCAGTTTACACACATTATTATTGTAAGACAGCTTCTCATTCAGTAAGCGACAGAGGCTGCGAGTGAGATATAAAGACTGATGTTTAATGACGTGTGCCTGAGCTGCTCATCTGAAATGGATTTCATCCAGTGTATAAGATTCTTCAGTCAAAATCCCCCAAAAAATGTTTCAAGGAGGTCATGAATGCAGAGTAGAAAGGAGGATACTGTGGCATGTCAACAGCCCCCCACTCTCCACCATTGTCCTAAGGTGCTCCTAACGTGGTAGTTAGGATTGGGGTAGGTGTAGCAAACCCCAGCCAGACAATGGTGAAGCGTACTGATGTTTCCAGAGGCCTTTGTTCATGTTCAACTGTCAGCCTTATTTTGATGAGCATACATTTACTTTTCTCTCCTTCACAACCAATCTCCAGAAAACACTGTAAGAGTTACGGAACAGATAAAACATAAATGAGCTCTTACGAGTATAAACATTCATTAAATTACATTCAACTATACATGTGACCAAACGTTTTCTCACATATATCCTTCTTAAAAAGCACATGTAAAGACTGAAATCTAGCATTAGCATAACGTTACAGCATAGCAATTTAGCTATTTATTTTAAGCCAACATTAGCATCTTGCTACAACAATAATACATTTGCCCAGCTTTTCACAGGTTAAGGAGAACTGTGGCCATGAGGGTTAATGTCACTGGCTCTCCCATCTGTTAAACACTAATTTATCTCATGACTGCTTTAATCTTAAACTAAAAGAGTCCAGTCTGCCAGACAAACAAAAACACATAATTAATCGACATATTGTGGTGTTTCATTAGTCATCGTGAGAACTTACATTATTAAATCAAATAGTATAAATTCATGATGCAGAAAAATCATGCTCCAAATTCAAAACATTTGACAATTAAAAGAAGAAATTAAAGAAATACTCTTCAATGAATTATCACATGTACCTTCTCTGACTGCTGCTCCTATAACAAAGCCCTGTTGCCTTCTTTTTCGGAGGGAAAAAGTTCTATGCAGCTATATTGTGAGGACTTGCAATTGGAACCAATCCCCACACTTTCACTCTCCAAAAGTGCTCTCAAGCTCTCAGACAAATGACAGGAACAGCAATTTCCACACACAGATCATTTCAATTTCCCTACAATACACATTATAGTGAAAGCACTCGTCAACAAGCAATTTACCATCACACTTCCCTCAGACTTTTGGCTTTTGTGTCATTCTTTTGCATTCCTGCCACTGTGTTTCATTGTGTATCTACACTAAATTTCAACCTGAATATTCAGGATCTACATCAAACAAACCTTTATGGAGGGTTAACGACCCATCTGTTGAAAACAGAGATCACTAAATCAACAGAATAATAAAAAAAATGAGCAAATATTTAATACAAATAAAAATTGTTCCAATTCAGCATGGATCAAACTGATTTTATAGAACTGCCGTAGTGCCATCAGTTTCATACATGATGTTACAAGACTTCCCCTACTGTGTGTAATAATGGATTTAAAAATGACAACTGATCAGCTTTGAGTGCAACCAATACGGAACTAATATACACAATGGTCCTTGCTGAGCAATTTGCAAAAATCGTATTAGAGAGAGAAAATAAGAGAGAGAAAATGAGAGAATGAGAGAGAGAATGAGAGAGAGCGAGATAAGGCAGAGAAAGAGTGAGAGAGAATGAGAGAAAAAGAGATAATAAGACACAGAGAGAGAATGAGAGAGAGATAGCGAGAGAGAGAGAGAGCTGTGAGAGTTTTAACAGAGTGCTGTTAAAATTGGAGACAAACAAACTGAATTCTTCAACCAGAAAAGAGGTCAGGGTTGCAATTAAAGTCTGACTTTATTTAAATGAACTTGCTGTTCAGTTGGATCAATGTGTTGTTCCTGGGCTCTCCCTCCTAGATAGAGAGGTGAAGTGTCTGTTTTATGCCGATGACCTGGTTCTACTGTCTCCTACTGAACAAGGACTACAGCAACAGCTGGACATAGTAGAAAGGTCACAACTGGGCCCTGGCAATGTCATGATTTTTCAAAAACGCCCCAGATGTCAGGAGAACAAATACCAGTTTACTATAAATAATGACATCATTGAACATAGTATGAGTTATTCCTACCTTGGTATAGCCATAACAGCATCAGGAAGTTTCAACATGGCAGTGAATGCAATAAAAGAAAGAGCTCCAAGAGCTCTAAATGCAATTAAGAGAACATTTTATAATTTTCAAATCCCAATTCAAATCTGGCTTAAAATATTTAACAGTGTCATCGAGCCCATTGCATGATATGGTAGTGAAGTATGGTCCACTCAGTCATCATAGTTATACCCGCTGGGACAAACATCCAACAGAATCTTTACACAATCATCTCAGACACACTTGGACCAGTCTTACAACAACACTGCTCTCCAAACACCAATCAGAGTAAAACAAATTATAACGCAATGTAAAGAAACCTATCTGGAACACTGGAAAGAAGAAACTAAAAGCCAAAGTAGATTAGAATGTTATCTGGCCCTAGAAAGAAATTATGAATTGGCAGAATATCTCTCGACTGTCAGAGATAGAAAGCAAAGACAGATCCTCACCAAGTACAGGCTCAGTGACCACAAACTGGAAATCTAAAGGAAGACACAAAACATCATGGCAACCAAGAGAAAACTGAATATGTGGTCACTGTGGGACAGGTGAGGCTGAGACAGAGATGCACTTCCAACTAAAGTGCGAAACATTCAATAAAATTAGGAACATGTACTTTGAAAGATTCAACTCTGTAATTTCAGATTTAAAGAATTTAGTGACATCTCAAAATTAAAAATACTCCAAGGAGAAGGAGATAGGGCATACGTTGCTGCCCAATATGTATTAACATGCCACAAGCTGAGGGACAGTGAGTGACCCACACACATACACTGTATATATATAAATACATATATATATAATTAATTCATCAATCTAGATCAGGGGTGCCCACACTTTTTCGGCTTGCGAGCTACTTTTAAAATGACCAAGTCAAAATGATCTACCTACATTAAAAATGCTGAATATCTATTTATATATATATATATACATATATTCTGTATATTTTTGGTCGGTCCCTTACTCTGATGACTTGCACTGAATGGGATTGGCCAGAGTTGCATAGTCCTGACAGTAGCTGCTGGTATCCGCCTCAAGCAGACTTCAAATGATCATCAGTCATGGTGGAACGGTGTATGGACTTAATGTTCTTCATGTATGAAAAGGCTGACTCACATAAATGAGTAGAGCCGAATAATGCAGTCAAAAAGGGATCACATTTCCTCATGTTTGGGTACTTTTCCTCTGTGAGAAAACTGTCCATGAGCCCTGGACTTCAGCTGCAGTGTCCAAATCTCATCCTCCACTCCAGACGAGTTCAGGTGAAACAATGTTGCAATTTTTGATGCGAGTGAATCAACCTCAATATCTTCCCGAAATGTGCAGCACATAAGTGTAGCAACTGGCTCGAGTAAAGCAAAGTCTGGAAAGCGTTTGTCAAACCCTGACAGACACTTGTCAATCTGCTCTGTGTAGCGCGCACTGTCAAGTTACGCACACGCCTTCCGTTGCGTCTCCAGTTCTGACGCAAGGTTTTGGACGTTTCCCAAATCATGGCGCTGCAGATGTAGCTTCTTTAGTGGAAATAAATTGGAAGGCTGACTAATTAGCTCGCCGGAGTTTTGCAGTAGCTCGCGCGGTTGACCGCGCATACGTGGTGACCCGTGTGTTAGAAAATCAAGTGGCAAATGCCATGAGGACATCTTTTTTTTTTTGAATGGCATGCGATCTACTCGCACTACCTCCGCGATCGACCGGTCGATCGCGATCGACGTATTGGGCACCCCTGATCTAGATGTTATATTAATGTTATTGTGTATTAATATTATGGTATGTTTCTTTTTTTTGATGCTTTGGCAATACTGTTTCTCAACTTTCATGCCAATAAAGCAAAATTGAATGGAATTGAGAGCTCTAACAGATGGAAATCTGATGTCATCCTTGACAGATCACTGTGGCCACGAACTGTTAGTAGAGGTGTGCTATTATGTTGTCATTTTCAGTAAATTCAATTTTAGAAGATATATTTTTTTTGTACAGCGTTTTTGTGAATATTGTGGCCCAAGCTTAATTCAGAGAAGCTTTTCAGGATGTGCAGTGGACCTGTAAGCTTCATAAATACATTTGTTGATTTGAGGTATCAGAGGTTAGAGCTGGTTCTGTTCAAAGGAAGAAATGACCTGCTGAGATTCTGAATTGGTGGAGCTTGGGGGTGATTCACAGCCTGGATGGAAGCACTAAAGGTTTAATAAATGTGTGAGGAAGTTGGTTCCTGACGGTCTGGTTTCATTTGATCCAGGTTTCTCGCCAGGATTATTAATTGGGACGTTTGTATGAAAAAGGCGAGTTGGATTCGAAAGTTCTTTCTGGAACTATTTCAAGGATTGGGCAAGCTTTTGCAAATTATGTAGCAGAAGGTCGAAGCAAGGATTTGACATTTACACTGCAGGGAATCCACTCATTCTCCCCCTTTGTCCTTCTTATAGCAATAAAGACATTATGAAATTTTGTAGCCCTTTTTCAGAAGATAATTATCTTTTAATTGCTGTTCTTTTCGTCCTTTTTCAACCCCGGCCGTTTTTTTCTTCTTTTTCACTTTGTTAAATCTCTCCGTGACAAAAGGTCAGAGTGCACCGAGTGTGACACCCGCTGCGTGCGGGTGTATGAGATGAACAGATCTATAATAACGCAGCTCACGCTCTCTGTGTGTGTCATTTGCCATGGTAACTGGCAGTCAAATGGAATGGCATGCAGTCAGACAGAAGCTAGAACAAGAGAGCAGAGAAAAGATGAAGGGAAATGGAGAGGACAGAAGAAAAGGTAAGACCAGGACAGCTGATAAACCTGTCGCCTTGTAAGGGTCAAGTGAGTACCCTTTCTCTCCTCGCTCCTTCTTAATAGAATCACTGTAGAAGTGGTAAAGTGAGAGAAAAAACAGATCTACGTGAAGGAGTGTGTGTGTGTTTCAGAGAGTGAAGTCTAGGTGTGTGCCACAACAAGTAAAGCTCTGGATCTTTGTTTGTGTGTGCGACTGTGTGAGGATCTCTCTCTCCGTCTGGGTCAAGCGTCGGCTCTCAGCGTGCTGTCTTGACGCCGCACCCCACTCCATACCCATAATCCTTTTCTCCCCAGGCGCTTCACTCTCCCGCAACTCGCCCCCACGCTGAGATGAAGTTATCACACTACGCACACTACCCTTGCACTACCCCTGTGTGTATGTTTGTATGTGCGTGTCTTTGTGTGGTGGTATGTATTTTTCCAAACCTCACCCATTATTACTTGCTCTGCTCTTTCTGTACAGAGGTTCTGCAGACGGACACGCCTGTTTACTGCATAATAAGGCAGAGCTGCTACAAACACCATTCTATTCATGGAAACTCATAGGAAAAAGAGCCTATGCATACTCTTGCTCTCTGCATTTCACACTCACACACATACACACCGGTACATAGAGGGAGAGAGAGAAAGTGAGAGAGAGCATTTTTGTGAGAAGATACACAATGAATCAAACACAATCTGTACACAACGCATGGTGTTTCCTCCCATTGGGGTGAATTAGCTGTAGGTGTAATTGTGGTTTCCTGTCCGTTTGTGTTAGCCCTAAACTAACCAAGTTCTATCCTGCTTTTTGTCCAGCCTCCTGTATCCCTAGGAGAGTCTTTACACTCAGTATCTTGCTATTTAGAATATAAAGTGTGTCCGGCGGATGGTGCTAAAAGAAAGGCCATGAGGTCATAAACGTTATATTGTACCACCCACTGTTTTGCCATTAGGATACTAGCGTTACATAGAACTTTCTCCGACTACCAGTACTACTCACTTCTTTTCCGTCATTGTGGTTGTTGATGTGATTTTTATCATCTTATCAAAAAGAAAAAAGAATCCAGCAGCAGAATGTACAAAACCTGAACAACACTGCCGTGTCTGCAGCCACTCTAGCGCTGCTCTGAGGCTTGGCTTAGGCACAGTTGAGCTAAATGTTGCACAATGACATGCAAACACGGCAGTATTTACCATGGTCACCATCTTAGTTTAGTGTGTTAGCATGTGTTTGCTAATTAACACCAAACACAAAGTACAGCTTAGGTTGACGTATTGTCAGCATCGGGTCATAAACCTAGGTGAAATACAGAATTTTGACCTGACGATGGTGAAGGGATCACCAAAGATGTATTAATTATTCAATTTATTACATTTTTACAAAATTTCTAATAGTTGTTGGGGCAGATGTCAACCAAAATTATTTATATTGCCCAATATCCCTCAAGGGTCTTTACAATCTGTACAACACCTTCTGTACAAATTTTAACAAACGAAACAACTAAAATTTTAACAAACTACCCAAAGTCCATCTACCACAAACAGTGTTTGTCGAACATGATTGTGCTGAGTAAATTACATGTCAATCCACCCATTCGATTATCATGTTTTTATTTACAGGTCTTCATCAAATTTTTGGCCTGATGTGGCCAAAGTTGTTTGTATTACTTTCAACCAATCACAATCATCTTGGGTGGCGCTAAGCGCTATCTATTTTGCCTTAGCAAGCGTAGATAGCGGAAGAGGAGGAGAATGCCGGCTGAAATTGGTGGCCAATGGCAAGCTATTACCACAGTCTACATTGGATCATTAAACTGACCAACACTGCAGTTCTTAGTCCATGTTGCTACAAGAGAATGGAAAAAAAATCAAATATACCGATCAAGAAAGGGTGAATGGACACAGAATCCTTCACAAGTTCAATTCCTCAGAGGATAGCTGGTAAGAAACAAAGTAAGCAAGTCAGACAGAAAGAACCTGGGAGGAAACAAACATACCTAAGGAAACAAAGATAAGAATAGAATTTCTGAGAGGAACTCTGTGGAGATTTGCTGTGAATGCCAAATGTCACCTCTGCATCTCCAAAGCTTTGGTTTGTCCTAGTTTGGTTTGAGATGCAAAATGCAGCACTTAAAAGCTGCATCAAGCTCATTTTTACCTGAACAAAACACAATATTTCTGACACTGAACTACAAAGTAGGGCTACAACAATGAAGAGAGGCCCATCCTGACTACCGTACTTTTCGGACTATAAACTGCTACTTTTTACCCCACGCTTTGAGGCTTCGGCTTATAGTCCGGTGCGCTTTATATACGGATTTTTCCGTAGCTTTTCTCCGCCACAACAACAACCTCAACTTCTGGTTCCGGTCTAACAGCAGCAAGCCAGTTAGCCGTAAATGCTATTCAGAGGTATGAGCAGAGAAGATCAGCTTTTTCTCAAGTCTGCCAGTGGATCCTAACAGCTCGGAACAGTGTGACAGAATCCACCTTCACCAACGGGTTCTGAAAGTCTGGGATAGTACGAGATTAAGGGGACAGCGTAATGAGGACGACAACGCAAGCTCAGGGGCGGATTTGCCCCGGTTCACTCGTTTTTTCCAGTTTTTTTTTTCCAGTTTTTTTTTTCCAGTTTTTTTTTCCAGTTCTACAAAACTTGTTCTACAAAACTTGTTCAAGAGTTTTTTTGTGTGCGTGTTTTTGAGTGAGAGAAATAAATGTTTTGTATGATCTTAGTTGATGTATAATTGTGTTTACAATGACTGGTATGATGATGTTGCGCGGCCTTTTTTTTCTGACTTTTATTTTAATATGTCTGGACTATTTCCGGTGATCATATCATAAGATCATATCTGGAAGATATCTAGAAGATTTGCCACAATTGTGGCCAACAATCGACGAACTATGATCGCTGTATGGCGCCGTCTCACCACGGAGCATATGGGGGATGAATACATAACACACCTGTATTCGCACTGGGCGGAGCCGATCGCACACGGCGGATGAATGCATGCTCGTGATTTGACCCCGGACGGATAAAAGCGTGTCCAGCCACTGTGAGTTTCATTCATTCCACGCATCTCGCCTCGCTCGCCATGGAGAAAACCGGTACACGAAGAAATGCATATGATGCTGCTTTTAAGTTAAAAGCGATCCGCCTGGCTGTCGAAGAAGGAAATAGAGCTTCTGCACATTCGCTCGGCGTCAATGAATCGATGGTGAGACGCTGGAGACGCCAGGCCGAAGAACTGAGCTGCTGCAAAAAGACGACAAAAGCCTTCAGAGGCAGGAAAAGCAGGTGGCCTGATCTTGAAAACACTCTTGAGGATTGGGTGAACACACAGAGAGCAGACGGTCGAGGTGTTTCCACCGTGCAAATCCAACTGAAGGCTAAAGCCCTCACCACCGAAAAGAACATTGGAGATTTCAGAGGTGGACCGTCTTGGTGTTTCAGATTCATGCAACGAAAGGGCCTGTTGATTAGAACACGGACGACCGCTGGTCAGCAACTCCCTCCCGACGAAGATATCTAGAAGATTTGCCACAATTGTGGCCAACAATCAACGAACTATGATCGCTGTATGGCGCTCTCTCCGCCGTCTCACCATGGAGCATATGGAGCATTTTTCTCGTGACCCAAATGCAGACTCCGGACAGCAGAGTTATATTGCAAACCTCAAAAACACGCACACAAAAACACGCATTACGCTGTCCCCTTAATCTAGTACTATCCCAGATTTTCAGAACCCGTTGGTGATGGTGGAGTCTGTCACACTGTTCCGCGCTGTTAGGATCCACTGGCAGACTTGAGATAAAGCTGATCTTCTCATGCAGCGTGTGGACGTTGCTCATAGCTCTGAATAGCATTTACGGCTAACTGGCTTGGCAACAACAGCTATTCAGAGCTATGAGCAACAACAGTTACCGGTATTGCCTCATTGCTTTTCGTTTGGTAGCCGTGAGAGACCTTAGTCTGTAATGCAAGTATGTCTGCATGAAAAGATGTACAAAGATATATTATATATTCGCTAATGCTAATCGCGGTTAGCATTTCCCCATTGGCCGTAATGTTAAAATTAGCTTAGAAGCTAGCGACATGTTATGATGTTCATAGAAGAAGACAACTTTAGTACGGTACTGTTAAAAGCATCTTGCTGTTCAACGGGGAAACCTGCAGCTTATAGACCAGTGCGGCTATGTACAAATTCTTTATTCTGTTAAAAATCAGCTGGTGCGGCCTATATACCGGTGCGCTCTATAGTCCGGGAAGTATGGTAATTGAGATGCCACAGATAAATTATGTTTCCTCAAACTCTAGTGTTGATATGGACACTGGTGGGCAATTTTGTAACTTTAACTAGATAGAGATAGATCGATGTAAATTTTATTTATCCCCAGGGGGAAATTCGTTTGTAGCAGCAGCAATTTACAGAGTAAAATATAACATATGGAATGCACAATATCTACAGTACAATAAAATAACAGAGCAGATATTGAATTGAAGGAATAGATTAATAAAATAAATAAAATAAGCTAGAATAGAAAATAGAAATGCACAGTATATACCATGAATATAGTGGGATTAATTAAATAAAATTAGCAACTAGTAAACGAAACTAAACGAAACAACCTGGACAGTAGAGCCAGGATCACCAACAACAAGCAACAGCCGTGTAGCGTTGTAGTCATGTGAAGGACGACGATCTGGCCCGAGGTGTTTTATTATAAAGTCTAATGGCAGTGGGCAGGAATGTTTTTCTGAATCTGTCCTTGTGACAGCGGAGCTGGATGAGTCTGTTGGAGAAAGTGCTCCTCTGTCCCTGCAGTAGGTGGTGGAGAGGGTGGTCCTGGTTATCCAATATGGATAATAGTTTCTTCAGTGTCCTCCTCTCCACCACCTCTTCCAGATTGTCTTGTTTGCAGCCAATGATGGAGCCGCCTTCTTAACTAGTTTATTAAGTCTGTTGGTGTCTCCGGCCCTACGGCGAAGTACAGTGCACTGGCCACAACAGACTGATAGAACATCTCCAACATCTTGCTGCACACGTTGAAGGATCGAAGTTTCCTCAAGAAAAAGAGTCGACTCGTCCCCTTCTTGTACACAGCGTTGATGTTGGTCTTCCAGTTCAGTCTGCTGTCGATGGAGACACCCAGGTACTTGTACTGCTCCACCATGTCCCCATCCTCTCCCAGAACTCTCAGCGGTTGTGGAGACGTCGTCTTCCTCCTGAAGTCGACCACCATCTCTCTGGTCTTGGCCACGTTCAGACGCAGGTGATTTCTACCGGCCCACTCCACAAAGTCATCCACTACTGCCCTGTACTCCTCCTCCCGTCCGTCCCTTATACACCCGACCACTGCAGAGTCATCAGAGAACTTCTGCAGATGGCATGACACAGAGTTGTACTGGAAGTCAGTGGTGTACAAGGTGAACAGAAAGGGAGACAGAACAGTTCCCTGTGGGGCTCCAGTATCACTGACCACCGTATCAGACAGCACACGGCCCAGTCGGACAAACTGTGGTCTGCCTGTGAGGTAGTCAGTGATCCAGGAGACGGTGGACGCGTTCACCCCCACCACCCGCAGCTTCTCACTCAGCAGCACTGGTTGGATGGTGTTGAATGCACTGGAGAAATCAAAGAAAGTGATTCTCACAGAGCCACCGGATCCATCCAGGTGCGACTGAGCTCGTTGCAGCAGGTAGATGAGGCGTCGTGCACCCCCACACGAGGCTGGTATGCAAATTGCAGAGGGTCCAGTGAGGATTTCACCTGCGGCCGGAGGCGGGCCAAGATCAGCCTCTCCAGCACCTTCATCACATGGGATGTGAGGGCAACTGGTAGGTCGTTATTGAGGCCAGATGGTGTCGTCTTCTTCGGTACAGGAACCAGGCACGACGTCTTCTACAGCACCGGGACTTCCTCCTGCTTCAGGCTCAGGTTGAAGAGGTGTTGAAGGACATTAGACAGCTGGATGGCGCAGGTCTTCAGGACCCTGGGGCTGATGCCATCAGGTCCCGCAGCCTTGCCTTGGTGGAGTCTCTCCAGCTGTCTTCTCACCTGGCTAGTCGTCACAGAGAGGGGGGGGAGGGGGGTCATAGTGTTGGTGGTGGCAGAGCCCTTAGAAGTGGAGGGCTCTGAGTCCATGCAGCTCACCAGGGAGGACAGAGGGGGAGGTGTTTGGGAGGTGTAGTGTGTGGAGGAGACAGATGAGGTCTGTGAGCTAAACCTATTGAAGTGACAGTTTAGCTCGTTAGCCCTCACCAGGGAGCCCCCTGGTTGTCTGCCTCCCACCTTGAAGCCGGTTGATAATAAAAGCAGCCAAAACTTCCTTAACAACAGTGAGTGTGGGCTCCATCCAAACACTAGCCATGTCACGGAGCAATGCATCAATTGATCCCTTTGCATATCGGAGACATCTCACAGATAGAAGTAGTCAACGCCTGAAGGTGCCAATCCGGAAAGTGAATGTGATGATCACTGCTCTTCTGGAACGTTGACGCTCGTCGACCATGCTGAATAGGACAGTGTGATAACCTGCAATAACATGCATCAAGAGGCCAGTGTATGGCCTTAAATATGAAACAATCAGTGCGGGTGTTTTGACACTGCTGTATGGTGCCGTTGTGTGTTGTCCTAGTTAGCCGCACACACATCGCCTATTAAAGCATCTTCACAGAGAGAATGTGCACTCCTTTGCATTAGGTTGGCTGAGGAGCTGCTTGGTTTGTTAAGCAGTTTGGATAGCCTAACATGCACCTGTAGATCTGTTTTTTAGAAGGGTAATAAGGTCTTCCCACCAACATACAGTGGAGTGTTGCGAACAAACGAGCTGTGGCGCAGCCTGCAAATTCAATTGATACATCTGCACTATCAGAGCTGCCTTGGAATGAAAAATTTAAATGAGAAAGGAGCTTTGCTGCTTTTACAGTTTACGGGTGCTTTAATATTTTCTGTTCATTCTAAGAATGTCCATATCAGAGTCAGCATTCCCAGAATTGGTCAACTTTGACATTGGCTTTAACATTAAGAGCCAGTTGACTCTCATCGCCCAACATACATTTGAACAAATAGGAGCCCTTACATGGCCCACAATTGGTGCTTTTAGGACAAGAGCGAGAAGGAATCAGTGGAGAAGAAAGAAACCCAGGTCAGGAAGGAAGGAACACAGAGAGTTCTTTATACCTGAGAGTCTCTGATATAACAAATTCTTCAGAGGTTTGGATAACAGGTGCCAAATGTCAGCAGCTCCATCTCCACAGTGCTGCAGTTGGCCTAGTTTGTCTTGAGATGCAGCTGTATGCTCTGTCATAGCGATGGCAAATAAGCACCAGAGGGGGTTCTGACACACACAGACACACACACACACACACACAGATGAATATATATGCATCCCCCAACACACACCTACGATAGACCTGTGTTCACGCAAGCTTTTCCAGCTACACAAGGAAATGTTATTCCAAGTTAAACATGGGCATATATGCAAGCATGTACACACACACACACACAGTATGCACAGTGTGACGCCGTACCCGGAATGAGGAGGAAAAAATAGGACAGCGTGGATACACACCACCCTTGGTTGTTGGAGGGGATAACTGTCAAAAAGTTATATTCTCTCTTTTGCTTTCTGTATTTCTCTTTCTCTCACTTCTTTTCCTTTTATGTAGTTTCCACACACATTTTAGAACATCAAGAACTCAAGTTGATTCTTCAGAACGCATATATATATATATATATATAGATATATATAGATATATATAGATATATATATATAAAGTATACTTTTGATTTTCTCTCCTCTTCGTCTCAATTAAAAGGCTGGCTTTAAATCAAATATTGAAAATATTAGTTTATTACTGTTTAGTGGTAGAACTTTGAAACAAATGACCATTCATTTTTAGTGCAACTAAATAAAAATAAAAGTTATATTGTAAGTTGTTAGCATAGATAGTATATGTCAGTATATTTTAAGGTAGACAACAACACTTACAATATTAACACATACAAACTGTCGATCATAAATGTAGCCATTTATAAATGTAACCATTTATGATTGCTAGCACAGGATTGTCTAAGTCAAGGCAAACTCTTGTATGTGAACCCTAAATAGATGACTACTATGTGCTATTACTGTTTGTATTATTATGTGTCACCGAAGAACAAGTCTTTCATTTTGTGGAATGTATTATTGTATGTAACAGTATCTGAATACTTCTATGCGTATGTCTACCATGCAGGTGTATTTGTTTTGTGTAAATTCTGAATGCTCAAAGGCAGTTAGTTAGGTACGTAGTATGTAAGTGAGGCATGCATGTCATGCTGTTCATTTCATTGTCCAGGTTTTCAGTGTTTCTAGTGTAGTGACACAAAAATTGTAAATCCATCAATAAGGTTTTTCTCATAGTTTGTTGGCCTATAACAATAATAACTGCAACAAAATTACCACATATTGACACATAGTTGGTTCCATTCTCAAATGTTTAGCCAAATGTCAAATGGTCAGTCAGTGGGTCACTCAGAAATGAGCTAATAATAAAATTATTAACAATATGTTTATTATCGTAAATGTACGATATTATTGTTACACAACTATAAAGGCAACACTGATGATCCTATATTCAAATTACAATGATTTCAGTGGATTTAAAATACAAACAGAGTTTGTACTTTTCCTTCAAACAAACAATGTAATTTTATCTCAATTAGTTTTTAATCTTTGCAATAATTTGTTCAATAAAATGAGGTTTATTCTATGCCATGTGAATTTTAATATATATATTTTTTATTAAAATATTCTCAATGTATGAACAAAGGAATTTGATTGGCTTTTAATCACTGATATATAAACATCTCAACCACTTAGAATAAATTAACTTAAAAAGTTCAACCTTCCAACATGACAACTACTCAGCATTGGCCGTCTTGAATGATTGGCCCTTTATTTTATCTTCAACAAGGAGCCGCACCTCTATCTCTCACGGTGAAGTGCGCTCTGTGACCGTCATGTCAGAGGAGTGTGAGGCGTCTCCCCCTGCTCCCTGCTCTGCCATGTTAACCAGTATGCCAATGCCTGTTTCACAGAAATGCCAGTCTAGTGAGCTGAAACCAATCAAGTGAACCATCATCAGTTTATGGACTTAACGTAGCACATGGGGCTGCAGAAAACCTTGCTTTGTGATTGGGTTAGCTATCCAAGCTATAGAGCTGATTGGCTGACCTGCCTGTGCAAGCAGCATTTCAATAGGTTCCTCACCTAGTGTGGTTTCCAAGGAAGTCATGTTGTTGTATGAGCTCCTACAAGGCAAACCTCTGTCGAAATGTTTTCATCCCAAGCATGAAGGCTTTCCCATGGCAACATTTGACAGCCAATGAACATGCATTAGTGCAATGACATCACTTCCTGTTTTAAACAAAGGGCTCAAATTAACCATGGCCATCGTAGCACCCAATCGAATCATGACGTCTTGCGGAGCACAAATTTTGCAACAGCAGATGCAGCGATTCACAGCGATATCTGTATTGTAGTGTAACTTATGTTTCAATACGCCATTTTACAAAATAAATCTGTGTCTCATGGTGTGTGTGCCATGTGGTCAGATGAGGCACTGTCAATTTGATTCCATATTTATGCTGTGTGGGAGCTGAGTTTGAACTCCACTGATGCTTGATTTAATGCATACCTGCATAATTAATACATTAACGAATAAAATCACAGTGTAGTTGTACCTTTGACACTGAACTATAGAGTGAGCGCTCCACTGTGTGTTTTCATTTTCGTTCGACTCCTAATGCAATTAACTGAAGACCGAACAATTCCATCCTAGTCTGATTCTGAAATATTCATATTTATGGGTAAAAACAAGACTTAAAGCTAAAAAAACGTTTTAATCTTACCGGTAAGTTATGTCCGTAGGAAGTCAGGCTTTGTCCGAGGATATTGTTGTCTTGTGTTGAAAAGGAATACTCTATGCAAACACCCGCATCTGGAGGATAGAGAATGAGAAAGAGAGAAAGAGATGACAACAAATTTGAGTTGAAGGATCAGAAAGCGATAGGATTTAGTAAATCATGATCCCTAAAACAATAAGAAGAATGCAACGGCAATACATATGTGTTTATTAAAAGCCAAGAGAAAGCCAAAGCATATTAAAAATGTAAAGTTTACTCCGTTCCTTTTCAATCAGTAAATCACATTCCACGGACACAAAAAACCGAACCGGATTGGTCTAAATAATATAGGCCTTCACCTCTCCCTCCAGTAAAACTGCTTCAAAAAAGAATTTCTGTGGGAACTGAGGAGTGGAGAAGGATAAGACCTAAAGCTTTCCATCCACAGGTTTTGAAAGGACGAGGGCTTCAACAAAGCGCAGATGACATGAAGAGTAAGGCAAGGTAGGCTTAAAGCAGCGCCTTAATGTACCCTCTTCTGTTGGTCTGCTTTGTAATGTGTATTATGCCGCCGCCTTCATGAGCCATCATGTTTCCAAGCCCTTACAAAATGAACGGTCATGGGAAACTCAGTAGGCAGCACACGGACTCCACAGGGAAACCCAGCTCTCCTGGACCCCCCATGGACGAGCAGTGTCTCTCTGTCTGGTTCTGTTCCATGGCAGAGTGTCGTGCCCGGGGCAGCCAGCTCATGTACGAACAGAGAGGTAGGTGCTGCTTGGATAGCAGGCCGTTTATGATCAGCAGGTTATGATATTGTGTGATCCTCCACAACTCAGTCTGTGTGTGTAATGTTGCTCCATACCACTGTCCTCTCTTTTCTTATTTCACCATTTTGGTACACCAAATTTGACGTGAAAAGTCCTGCAGAAAACACTAATAACTTTCTTGTAAATTGAGTCAACATAATTCACAGTTTCTGGAAGTATTATGACATAAAAGTGTGTACAAATAACAATGTTATTCTGTGAAAATAGCCGGGGAAAAAAAGTAGTATTCCATCAGATTTATATGACTTTCTAATTACTTTCCCAATCCATTTTGTGAAGGACAGATATATCTAGATTCAGAATTTTTAAAAATATTTGTATCTGACACTACAATTCCTTGTTTTCTGTGAAAGATGGATTAATATGTTCAGTGAATTAAAAGAGTTAGAGGCTATCCAACTCAATGGTGTCTTGGCAGCTGAATGAAACAGTCTGAAGATGAAAACCTCTCCAGTCTTTGAACTGTGAAGATGTTCTGATGGTTATTACCATACCATGTGAAGGCAGCATCGCAGTGTCATAGTCCTGAAACATGTTACATGTATACTTGTATACTTGTCTGTGATGAAGCTAGATTATTTTTTTCAGTGTAATCTATCCACTTTAGGAGTAACACAGTTTGACCCCCTGCACAGCCAGCCAGTGTCTCTCTGACACATTTCATTACATGCCTTAGCCCAGGGGTCTCAAACTCATTTTCACTCCGGGCCACATCAGCATCATGGTCGCCCACAAAGGGCCGGTTGTAAATGTAACTACTCGTAACATATTGTTAAATAACTCTCTGCATTCACAGTTTAAAGTAGTCTTCAATGTACTCACAATACATTTCCATGTTAAATGTACAGTAACCAGCCAAAGAGCTGCTTCTATGACTGTGTGTTTAAGTATCTCATCATTTTGACTTTCTATTTCATCATTTTGACTTTCAATCTCAGAATTTTGACTTTCTATCATCATTTTGACTTTCTATCATAGTTATGACTTTCTGTCTCATAACTTCGACTTTCTATCTCATAATTTCGACTATGGGGATATTTTTATTATCAAGTCTAACTTAAAAAATAAAAAAATAAATAAATGTTTTAACTTTTATTTTATTTTTTGCTGGCGGATTCGCGGGCCACATAAAATGACGTGGCGGGCCGGGAGTTTGAGTCCCCTGCCTTAGCCTCTCTGCAGTCAGCCATTTTGGGTCACAGAGGCAAACCCCACTAGTTCCCCAGCACCTTTCTGGTCTAGTGTTATTCTAAGGCTTCCACTCACTCTGCAGGTGACCCATTGTGTCCCGGTCACTGAATGAAGTTTGAAGCATTGACCCCCTATGGCCTTGAAATGTCCTCCTGTCCAACCCTTTTCCATGCCACCTTGTCTCCCACTAGGCAGCCATTTTGCACTAAATGGAGGAGACGCAGCTGAAGCCTCCAGAGTCATTGTCACTTACAATATTGCCTATTTCATTCTGCTATATTGCCAAGTTATTCAGAGCAAGGCAATTCACATTTAAGTGTGCATCTGTGGACCATTAAAATTATAAATATCTGGCTGTGTACTGCTGTATATTTTACTTGTATTCATTTTAGAAAACAATAAATAAAGAGAACATTGTGTTACAAATGTTGAAATGTTTCCAGTTTGTAAAATATTGTAATCCCCCTCTGTGGTTCTTAAGACCACCTCTACTGCATTTTTTTGTGTTGTTTTAATAAGGTGTGCCTGGATCCTAATATCAGGGACCCGAAACTGGGACCTGAGAAGGGCCGTGTTGTTAAACAATATTTGTATACTGTCACTTGTGTAAAGGCTGCACACTGGTGCTAGTACTGTGCCTTTTTAGAGTGAGACAATTGATTAAAAAAGACACAATGCTCACCTTCACTCATATTCACATTACCAATAAAACTAAGATGAAACAATCCCGACAAATCATGCGCAAATAAAGTAAATCATAAAGACTTCCATTAATGCTTTCAAGTTTAGACATTTTTTAAACAAAGCATCTCTAAATACTGCCTAATATACCACGTTATAGATTCCATCATATTGTATAATTATTGTACATGCATCATATTGTAAAACATTGCGTAATAAAAAGGCATAAAAAGTACATTTCCCTGTGAAGTAGTAGCATATGGATGTAGTACATAAAGGACCTGAGAAAAGAGGGATGGTTCAAAGATGGGAGGATGGACGGAGACATGACACAACAGGTGAGTTGAGGTGAGGAGACACCATCCACATACACAAAGGAATGTGTGTGTTCACTGTCTTCAGAGTGTTTGTGTTTCTGAGACCACCTGCAAGGACAGACAGGACCAGTGTTGGCTGGTGTTGGCGGAGGTGTATGTGGTGTGGGCATCTACACACAGACACATGTTCACACACACAGACCCCCTGCCAGTACAGAAGAAGCTGAAGGAGACTCTGTGCTGGTTGATAAGCAACAGCGGCACGACTCCCAGGGAAGTTGTGCTTTCCAAAAAAACAACACAGTCTTAATTTGTGCGCGCTAAGTCTGGACCCAGAGTCTATTCCCAGCAGGGAACCACAAACACCTAAAGACTGGGCTCAGATTCATATCTGAAACTGTACTTTTATGAAGAGTCATACAAAATCACTGTGGTCCTGCGGGTGCCATTGAAAAAAGATATAGTCTTGCTATGAAATGCTGTTTCTTATATAGTGCAATTATATTACTTCTAAATGATCAAGGAACATTTTTTTCTCCTTGTTCACAGTACAAATGTCATGATGCAAGCAGCCATTAAAGGCATACTATGTGGGAATTGTAGCCTACTGTTTGTAAACACAACATTCAAAGTTGGCCCCTCCTCCTCCAGCAACAGACACCAGAAGACACACCCCCTTAATATAGAAGCCAGAACACAGCTCAGTGTACCAGCATCACACACAGCAGAAATTGAAACCCAACCCCATGTTCTTGTTTCAGAAGGAGCTTTGTCGCAGGTGAAAATGAGCATGTCATGACTTAAACTGAACAGGTGTAAGACAACTTTAAATGTCACTGTGTGAACAGCTCCTGTGAGAGGCAAGAATATACGGAGCCCGGCAGGTATCAATCATAACATTTTTTGATAATTTGAGGGCATGAATTATTCATTGGTACCCTTGCATCATTTTGACAAACATGCACTTTTTTCCCCTTGAATTATTACTTTTGTGCCATCGCCTGACTTACATTGCTCCCTCAAACTACTTACAATTTTGACTTGAATTTGATTCATCCCCTCATAGTAGACAGTAGGGACTTGAGGTTTTATGTTGTTAATTTCTGCAAACATCAGATCAGCTGAGTAGCCAAATAAAAAGTTGAAAGGCACACTGAGCTAATCAATTCCATTAAAGATGTTGCATATGTTGCAGTATCTATCAACAAATCAGACAACTTTCCTGAAAATTGGTGTTGACTGTGTTCAATTTATGAATCAGCTTGTTTCAAAATGGGATCAGTCAGTGAAGAATTAGGCCAGTCCTATTTATTTCCTTCATCTAGCGTTTTGCAGTAAATATTCATTGTCTTTCTGATGACATTGTAGTTCTCCAAACCAAATTAATTAGTGTGAGCCTGTTAACCTTTTTGTAATATTTATGAGATGTTGTGGAACAACAAATCAGCTTTTCTGCAGTGCAAGGACTCTCTTAAACCTTCATGTGTTTGAACGGCTTAATTCATTTTCAGTCATGATGACTGCACTGTGTACCTTTGGCACACAGTCTCTTGATGTTATTTAATAAGGGAAATATCATTTTAGCCCAAAATGTTACTTCTGATTGGCCTTGATACCCTACAAAGCCATAGTAGCTCTTGACAAGCATATCCATCTTTACAAAGCCTTTGCCCTCATAGGCAATCTTAGCTTTTTAATGGATCTCAACCACAACTCTGGCGCCACCAGGCAAGGCAACTTTTACCAGGTCAAGCCATCCTGTCCTGTTTGTCTCAGTTTTACCTCCCCCTCATCCATTTACTTCCCTACCTCATCCCTTCCTCTGTCCATGCCTATTCACATTCATTCAACCTCTTCTCCCTCTTTTCATCATCTCTTATCCAATCCTGTACATAACTCTCCTATCTCTCTATTTCTACAGATTATCTTGGCAAGGCAAGTTTATTTGAACAGCACATTTCAACAACAAGGTAATTCAAAGTGCTTCACATAAAATCATTAAAAGCATCAAAACATAAGGCAAAAGAAAAGGAGATTTAAAAACAATTAAGAACATTCATTAAAACACTAAAAAGCAGTGTAAGAAATAAAATACAGTAGTAAAATGCAGAAATTGATTCATATCCTTGAATCTGGTTCAATTAAAGGCAGCAGCAAACAGAAAAGTCTTCAACCTTGATTTAAAGGAGCTGAGGGTCTCAGCAGACCTGCAGCTTTCTGGGACTTTGTTCTAGATATGTGGAGCAGAAAAACTGAACGCTGCTTCTCCATGTTTAGTTCTGACTCTGGGAACAGATAGTAGACCAGTCCCAGACGACCTGAGGGGTCGGGATGGTTCATAAGGTAGCAGCAGATCAGAGATGTATTTTGGCCCTAAACCATTCAGTGCTTTGTAAACCAACAGCAGGATTTTAAAGTCAATTCTTTGTTGGACAGGAAGGCAGTGCAAATACATCAGAATTGGAGTGATGTGATCCACTTTCTTGGTCTTAGTGAGGACTCGAGCTGCAGCGTTCTGAGTCAGGTATATTGTTTTACATCGTGTTTCCACTACAGCATTTGCCTACTTGTCTTTGTTTCAACCTATAGAGCAGGGGTGGCCAACCAGTCAGAGACTAAGAGCCACATTTTTTACTGTGTTACCGCAACGAGCCACATCATACACATGGGCACACATGAACATCACCCCATCCCTTCCTCACACACACACACTCTCACACACACACACACACACACACACACAGACTTCTGCTCAGCCAGATTTATTGTAAATGTCACACACCAACATGATAATGACAGAAATTGACTCCTACAGTACTAAGACCACAGGCCAGTCATTTTCTCACTGTCTCACACACACAAACTCTCAGTATAATAATTTACAACAGCGTTTTTCTTTTACTATGCATGTTGCTGAGTGGGACTTCTGGCATTCCTTGCCTTGAACAATCCTCTTCAAATCTGGCTTGTATTCCGTTGTTGCCACTCGAAGCAATTCTTTCACATGGGTGTCAGTCAGAACAGATCGATGCTTTGATTTCACGTGTATCAGGGTAGAAAACACAGACTCGCAGACGTATGTTGACCCAAACATTGACAGTACCTTAAGCGCAGCCCATTTGACATTGGGGTATTTTTCCATTGGCACACTTTTCCAGAACTCAATGGTCCCTTCCCTTAAAGCAGGTTTCAGTTGGTCCTCCTCACACAGATCGATCATCTCCAACTCAGCCGCAGCCTCATCTGTGACTAGCGGGGCTTTCAAACAGTCCGTCTCCGCATTAAATGGGTCGACGAGGAACATAATCGGTGGCCTTTTCAGTTGTAGATCACGGAACCGGGTCACAAAGCTTTCGTGCAGGTTTTCAATCAGTGTTGCATATCTGGCTCTTTGCTTATTCAGGGCGGCACTGGTGACTTGCCCGCTGGCTTTTAGCAGAGTGGGAAAATGCGTTAAATCTCCCTTTTGAATATGTGCCTTGAACAGCTTCAGTTTGTTGACAAACGCAAACACACTTTGCACCAGGTCAGGCAGCATTTTTAACTTCCCCTGCAGGGTCAGGTTCAGTCTGTCCAAGTGACACAGCATGTCGACCAAAAAGGCCAGATCCATAATCCACTCGAGGTCCGAGAGCTCGGGATAGTCCTTGTCCTTCTCTTCCATGAACAGTTTCACGGCATCCAAAAGTTCAAAGAAGCGAGAGTACCTGGCTTTTTCACAGCTACCTCACAGTGCAGTGCAGCGGCAGGTCACCTGGAAGCCCTTGGTCCAGCTCAGCGATGAGATTCTGGAATTGCCTGTGGTTAAGCGCATGTGTGCGGATGTAGTTGACGATTTCCATCACAGGCTTCATGACGTTGTTTAAATTCAATGATTTAGACACGAGTTGCTCCCTGTGGATGATGCAGTGGAAATTCCAAAACTCTGGAAATGTTTGGTCAGCTTTGCACAGCCCCAGAAGCCCGTTCACAGATCCGATCATGGCTGGCGCTCCATCCGTGGCTATTGCAGTTAGTTTCGGTATGGGCAGATTTGCTTTCGCAAATGCAGCCATCATTGTTTCTTTCACATCTATGCCACGGGTTCTGTCTTTTAATGGCACAATATCAAGGAGTTCTTCTTTAATCACACAATCGTTCGACACAGACCGTGCAAATATTGCCAACTGAGGCTTGCTTGTCTTGTATGTCACAACTCTCATCCAATGCGACACTAAAATACTCACATGCTTGAAGGTCAGAGTGCAACTGTGATTCAATAGCCGTGTTAATGTCCGATATGCTGTGTTCAACAGTGTGGCGGGACAGTTGGACGTCTGATACCATTCGTTTTAGTTTGTCGTTTTCAGGAGACAAGATTTCAACAACGTCACTGAGGCATTTTTTAAGGAACTCCCCTTCATTGTATGGCTTTTTAGCCCGTGCAATGTTCCAAGCCAGTTGATATGATGCAAGCGTTACGGTCTCTGAGTGCTTCGTAAATTTTTGGAAAAACTGTATCTGCTTTTCTGCCTGACTTTTCAAAGTGACCAACTTGTGCTTGCGAAGTTCAGTCCCTTTTGGAAATTCCTGGTCGATGTTAGCATGGAGTGAGCTGAAGTGGCGCTGAAGATTTGAAGCTTTGAAATGCGCGAATGACGCCTGACATATAAGGCAGAATGGCTTGCCATTACGTTCAACCAAAAAATATAAACTCTCCCACTCTGTTAAAAACGTCCTGTGTCATCTTCATATTTTCGTTTTGCTGTGCATTTTTTCCCTGCCATTTTGAGAGCGAACTGGACACAAATTGTTTACTCAAATGATCCCCTACTGGGAAACTTTGCGGTATTTTCATCTCACGCACATGCGCGTTTGACGAAAATACCGGATTGAATTTTGCCTTGTGCGATAGGATTTACTGTACTATCACAATGTATGACTCCGTAATATCCTTATTACTGTAATACAGAACTACTATAAGTATGTGGAAATAAGCATTGGATTCTGTAATTTTACAATAATTAGTTATTGAAAGAAGAAGAAACATTCCTTTATTAGTCCCACAGTGGGGAAATTATTCTCTGCATTTGACCAATCCCTGTATATATAGGGAGCAGTGGGCTGCTAATGACAGGCGCCCGGGGAGCAGTTAGGGGTACAGTGTCTTGCTCAGGGACACTTCAACACAGGACACGGTGCAGCCGAGGATCGAACCGGTGACCTTTCGGTTGGCGGACAACCCTCTCTACCCAGTAAGCCACGGTCACCCCCATTGTCATTGTTTGACAATATTGTTATTATCAACATTTCATCCTCAAATGCCTCAATGTTTCAATCTAAATGTTATTGCTTGCTTAGCAAATGCATGTTGTACAATATTTTATTTCAGAAAGATGACATTTAATAAAAACTGTCTCCAAGAAATTACGTTTGTATACATCAGGGGAAGGCAACCTTAGGCATGGTCGATTCACTCAGGTTTTTTGGGGGAAATGTCAAACTGCCCTTTCTTTGGCATGCAGATGACCTCTTTCACAGCCATTGGCAGTTGCGTGACTTGTTATTTACAGAAGTTTGATTTTTATTTTTCTGCACCCACATTCTGCAAAGACCCGCCCTACTCTGCCTCTGATTGGCTAGTACACGCTGCCTTCTTCGCAGAATCGCTTTTTTCAAAACTGTATTGCTGATGAACAAGATTAGTAGGAGGTTGGTCGGGTTAATGATTTCAACTCAGATGTGGGTGCTTTCATAAGGATGGCAGCTTTTTTGTATAGTGCGCTGAATTATTATTACAATGTCCTGATTATAGGATAAACTTTTTTTTAAATGTTCTTATGCACGTATGGAGGGAAAATTAAAAAAAATAAATAAAAATGAAATTTTGATGTGGTGTCCGAATTAAACTTAATGTTTCTTTAATGTTCTGCGATGTGAGGGACTTCACCTCTGTAAACATTTTTAAAAGAATCCTTTAGATCATCATGCTATAGCGAGATGTTATATGAATAAAGTTGAGTTGGGTAGTATACAATTTAAATTTCCATTATACAGGATTAATTGTCATGTCTCATATGGTGTATATATAGATAGAGAGCGAGAGAGAGAGAGAGAACCCACGGTGGGAGAGCATGTGAGAGTTCAACCTGGGCGCTCTTGATGTGACAGTGCTAGCCACGACACCACTGTGCAGCCCAATTTAAGGAACATTGATACTGTGCTCTGAAAACAGCCTCCTACAGGAATACTGGTTGTTGTGTGTATGAAAAGATACACTCGCTTGTGTAAAGATACAGACAGGAATGTTCCATTATTCTGGCACACTTCATGAAAAGGAAATTGGATTGGTTAGGAAGTAGGCTCTCTACAGCACATGCACATTACATAAACAGACTCCCTACACACTGTAAACTATTTCAAATCTCGATGACAACATTAAATGAAATTGCAATATCAAGTGGAAAGTGCTGTGCTCTTGTGTTGATGGAAATATATTCATAAAATCTTAAAGGCTGTTGTATGTAGTGCATCTATTAATATTAATTACATCTTCCAATAGTCTTTTCATAGAGCAGATATAACCTGCTGATACAGATGGGGGTGAGGTTTTCCCTGGGAAAACAACAGCATTGGTTACTTGATAAAAATAACTGTTCTTATGAAGCAGTAAAAAGTACTGCAAATGTGGAGGTCATGGTGGATGGATGAGCAAACAAAGTTTGCCTTTGTTGAGTGGTCTTGTGACTGCTGAAGATGTTCTTTTATTAAAAATCCATACCACAAATGTACTATATAGTTTCAGTTGTATAGACTGTAAAGTTTCACATGGGACACTAACAGTGGCCTCCTGGGTGAAGATCCTGTTTGAGCTTCCCATCCACCCAACTTAAGCGGTTTATGTGGACTGTATACTACGTCAGTTGCTCTGACCATCTAATAATAAAGTGGATCGGTTTACATTGGAGTTTGTTGAAAGCCTGGTGCGTTGCATATAGACTTTAAAGGGTTCTTTGTTGCATTGGTATTAGACGCCAGGGAGCACTGACCAAGCAGAGGTACCTCATTGAGCACTTCCTTCATTGGTCATCCTAAAAAAACATAAGCATGTTCCTGGGGTTTACTATCCATACTCTAGGACAAATTGTCATTAGAAATGTTCATACTTTAGCAAAGTTGAACAGAGATCAATTTGTTATCACACAGAAAACTGCAGCTCCCCTGCAAATGTACTCATGCCGCAGTTGTGTACTCACGTCATTGTAAATCTTTTTGTCCATTTTTTTGTCCATATCTTTGAAAAACATTCTTCGAAAGTAATTTAACAGAAAACCTTGAACTTCCACAGTGTTCAGTCTCCTATGTGCAGCAATATCATTTGTGCTACAAGAAAAAATGAGAGTAGTTCTATCCTTCTTAACCTCTATTGTGCAGATTATATAATACTATCAACCATCACTGGCCAAAAGTCAGTGCGTGATTTGATAAATGAAAGGAACTAATCTTTATGTACTCAGACTTTCATTTCTTTCAGACAGGCAAACACCACGAAACCTGATTGACTGTGAATTGAGCATTATGAGCTGATCTACTAAAAGCAGTTCCTGTACCAAATCTAAAAAAAAGTTGACGCACAGACTTCTTAACTAAAACCAAACTGACATCTCAAAATCTAATCTCCTCCTCATACTTGGCCAGAGGAATAGATTGATACATTAGCTGTTAGCTTTACCCTATCTACTCATTAGGGACTTGTCTCATGTCAGGTTCGAAACAGGTTATGTTTGCTCTACTGTGAGACGTGCCATTGGAAGGGCCATCTCGGTCTCTTGTATATATACATTCTTATCAGACAGTGCTTATCATTAGCTGTCCTAGTTAATCAACAGTTCGTAACACGACACAACTGCTGTCAAGTACAACCTTGTGTGGTTGAAAAGTAAGAGCAACCCCCCCCCCCCCCCCCCCCCAGATATATGTTGCAAGGATCAGTGTAATTCAAACAAACCCCTTCCTAAGTAAATGATCTTTCTCTTGGGCAAACATGAGGAAGGACAGAGGAATTGGAAAGTGAAAGGGCTGGCAATTCGAACAAAATAAAAGAGGGAAGAAAGGAGAGAAGCAAGAAAAGAGAGAAAGTGAGAGCGAAAGTGTGAGGGAAAGACAAATAAATCAGGAGAGAAGTAAAGCAGAGCAGATTGAAACAAATGGAGCAGAATGCGAGCTGGGAGTTTCTAATTCTCCCACGTCTCTGTCTCACTCACACACCTGGTAGCAATTGAAAAGTAACCTTATTACCAACAATAACTCTCTCTCTTTCTCTCACTCTCATGCATGCACACAAAGAGTCATACAACTAGACACCCACAGCCACACAGCGACACACACAAACACACGCAGCCTATTAGTCAGGATAACAAGGCCTATTTATGACCAACATCACACTTACTCCATTTCACTTTAATAGCTCGATGTATTCCAGAGCAAATTGGTCATGTCACAGACACACCAGCTAACACAACTGTAAGCAAGAGCACACATACATCCACACACACACAATTAAAGCACAACCGAATGTGTGGATGCACAGACACATATGGTTTGGGATGTTTTAGGAAAAGATTGCGAGGGATGGAATCACTGAAACATGTTTTTGTTTTCAGTTTTACCTGATGTGCAAAAAGTACATTTTAGAAGATTAAATTGGTTGAAATATAATACTGAAAGGTACATACAGTCATGAAAAATAAAACTCACACAAGATGAAATATGAAACTATTAACTCCTTCCAGGAGTGTCGACGTACATGTGAGACCTTTTCAAAATAAATGGTGAAAAACAAAGTTTCCCTTTGACATCCATTGGAATCCAGTGAAATGCACCACGGCTAAAGCTACTGAGCACAACTAGAAAGGTTAATAGAGGTTGCTTCAGTTCTCAATACGATATTGTAAAACCCCACATCGTATCCCTATGCTTCAAAATTAAACATTTTCTGTAAAGGGGGATTTTCTGTGGTGTAGCAAATCTCAGCATTTGTTGTGAATTTATTATTTTGTGGTGTAATGGCATGAGGAAAATAAGACCATTCATATTTAGTTTAAGATTTCCCCAGAGCAACCACTGACTTTTGAGAAAAAAAACTAAACAAAACTGAAAGCTCTTTCAGTTTTGTTGTGTTCAACTTTGCTGTGCTTCTGTATTTTAACCACATATTTTCTCGCTTACACCTTGTGGCATGTAGCCAGTTTAAGTTTTATGTTCAGTGGTTTGGAGGTTTTGGGCCCTGACATATCTGACTCCAATTCGATATCGAGGAAAATAAAATGTTGTTTGTGATGCACAAACTAATTAGAAATAGTTAACTTGTCTCTCCAGAAACAAGGCTTTGGTTACTGTGGCAACCCGTTCTCAGTCCAAACTCGTCAAATCAACCGCTTGGTCAGTGGCCCTTGGTGTCTGATAACGCACCAGGGCCCCCTTTAGTGTCTGTATGTGAGGCATCAGGCTTGGTAAATGGACTTGTACTACTTGTATTACGCCTTTCTACTGTAGTCTCCCGACCACTCAAAGCGCTTTAACACTATATATCTACATATATCATTCACCCATTCACACCCAGTCATACACTGATGGCAGGGGCTACCTGCCCATTAGGAGTAACTAATCATTCACACCCATTCATACAACAATGGCCTTCGAAAGCTATTTGGGGTTAAGTGTCTTGCCCAAGGACACATCGGCATGGCCAAGAGGAGCTGGGGATAAAATCCCCGATCATTTAGTCGCCACAGTTGCTTTGAGCATATTAGATGCTCAAAGCAACTAACGTAGTACAAAGAACAAGGAAGTCCACTAAGAGCAAGGAGGGGAGGTTGTCGAACAAGTAGACAGTGGTGTATAGTAACGAAGTAGAAATACTTCGTTACTGTACTTAAGTCGTTTTTTGGATATCTGTACTTTACTTTACTATTTATATTTCTGTTGACTTTTACTTTTACTTCACTACATTTTGCAAAGAAAAGTGATACGTTTACTCCGATACATTTCCCCTGAAACCTTCGTTACTCGCTACAAAATCAAATCTATCTTTAGAAAAAAAATGAATCATGAGACCAGCGTCGGGGACTGTGGTGGAACACAGACAGCAAGCAAGCAGGTTTGGCGAATCAGTGTTCCTAGCTTGCAAGTTAAATCATTGGTTAATCACGTTAATGCGCAATTGCAAACAAGTGCTCTCAAAGCCGCAGCGTTTTGATTCCCAGTGATGCCCAGGATGCTACATGCTATAGAGTGGTCTCACCGACGTCACGATCTCCTTAGTTACGAGGTCTGTCCGCCATGTTGGAGTACATACAGATCCTACATGGCGGCGAGTAAACAAGGAAGTGCTGCGAAAATACCATACTTTGAATCACTGGATAGTGCATCAAAGGTTCGCTACCTGGCCAAATTGAAGGTTATTGGTAACTTGGATCCCTATACGATGAGTGCAGATCGTTTCAGTGCCGATCCTACTTATCTTCCATCGGTAAACTACGCCAACATCTACACGTATCTAATATATTATAAAGTGATCCGCACATACTCTAGTGTACGCCAAATTCGATTCCTTTATATCTCGAGAGATGCGTGACAGCCATTTCTCGCGACGTCGCTTGGATATTGCCTATTGTGTTCAAATCAGGCCCATAGGAGTTTACAAGGCAGGTGTCCTTTCTCAAAACACTGACCTGATGCATCAAGTGGATATTTTTTGCTGAACATAATATTATGCATTTGCCCTCTACATCCTCTAGTCGGAATGAGCATACTTAGAAATGCACTGTTACAACTCCTTCATAGTGTCATATTGCTTTTTGGAGAATTATGATGATAAGTTCATAGTACGGTCGATGCAAAAGTATACTTATGTACAATATATTATGTTTAACATTGTTGCCCCTGAATGGATCACAACCAACCCAATTATTTTCAACACAACTCCTTGTCCTTGGTCATGGTGGCCACAGCACTTAAAAGAATAAACTTCATACATTTCCAACAGCAAACCCTGGATTACTCCTGAGATAAAGGCCCTCCTCAAGGAAAAGAAGAAGGCATTTAGGTCAGGAAACAAGGAGGAGATGAAGACTGTGAAGAGGGAGCTGAGGATCAGGGAAGGGAAAAACAGATATAGGATGTAAATGTACGATCAGTTGCAGCAGAAGAACATCAGTAGGGGCTGAAGGGGCCTCAAAATCATGTCTGGCCACAAGGGGCCCAACTCCCAGCCTCTGGGGGACTAAAGGTGGGTGAATGATATGAGCTCTTTCTTCAACAGATTTGATCAGTCATCCTCCCCTCCCCCTATCCAGTCCTCCCTGCTGATGCAACCCCCATCGTCTGCACCCCCTGTTTATTGCCCCACCTCCGCCCCCCTTCCCACAACATTCAGCTCCCTTCCACCTTGCACATACACTGCACTTCCGGTCCACTGCCCTAACCCCCCACTAACAACCTCCAGCACACAGCCCCCACCCCCCCAACTGGTCCCTCACAATAAACCAGGTGAAGACAGAACTGAAGAAGTTCAAGGCAAGAAAGGTCGATGGTCCGGATGGCATCAACTCGGGGCTTCTCATGTCCTGCGCAGACCAGCTGTGTGAGATAGTGGAGTACATCTTTAACCTGAGCCTGAAGCTGGGGAGAATGCTAGAGCTGTGGAAAACATCCTGCGTGGTACCAGTGCCCCTGTACCAGAGAACATCCAGGGAATGAACAGTACGGGTGTTCACCTGACAATTAACTGGACTGGACAGAAAACTCAAACACACTATGCCAACTAGGACAGTATGTGATGATGAAACACCATCAGCATTTCTGTCAGTCGACTTGGACATGTGATGATCATTACACACAAAAATCACATAAAATGAGCCAGTGGGTGCAGCACAGTGGCTTGCTTCTTGCTTCTGGGGGCCAGTTTGAAGCTACCAGCTGCAACAGTTGGCTGAATAGTAAGTGAGGGGTGAAAGCTTCATGGCCTGCATGGAAAGGTGACTTCACGGATTCCCAGCACAGAGCAAAAATGTCCAGACGATTGCTAGCAGTGTTCTGTCCCAAGCGACTTGGAGAAATAGAATAGACATAAGTCTGAAACAGGTGTCATTTACAAAACCGTAAGGGATTTTTAAGTTTCATCCAGATGGCTGTGTGTAATGTGCACTCCAACTTTAAAGTCAGGAGCATATGGCTGCTTCAGATATGTCATATTTTACATAGTCTGTTGAAAAACATGAACCTGGAGGAAAATTCTGATGGGGTGATTTAAGGCCTGGATTTGGTTTATGATCTATGACAGTTGGAGGCAGATTACTCTGTAAGCCTGGTAGCAGCTGAGGTGGGACGAGGAAGAGGCAACATCTAGGGTCAGATTTGAAATCAGCATTGTTTCCCTGACATGACTCATTACATCACAACACATCTGGACTCAGCCCACACACAAACATCCAGGTATCTGTTGAGTTAGAGTTGCATGGAATTTGTTACTTTGCTTTTGTATGGTGTTTTTGTTTTATTTTTCCGTGCTCAAGCATACTGCAAACTGCTTTGCCAGCAGTAATCAACTAACCACTGTCAGGAAATCTCCTGAAAGTGCAGTTTTGCTTTTAAATGTTAAACTTTGTTAATATATAATAAATATAAAACAGTATTCAAACTCTGTAGACTGGAAAGGGAATGGCTGGTCAAACTAGACGAACATCACCTTTTAGCTCTGTTTGAAAAAAAATGTAAACCTAGAGGTTTTCATCTTTAGTCTCAGTGGACCAGTGATAAATATATCATTTGCTCAGATCAAAACAAACTGTCTCCCTGTCCCCATTCCACATTATGTGCTGTTCATGTACAAAATAATTGTATTTGCTTGGCAAGTCCATTTGTGGCTGTGCAGTGGCATAAAGTCATTGTAGACAATAGCACTGGTTACAAACCGCCAATGTCTTTTCTAATGATTCTACCATCGGCATTGCCATATTGAGTCATTTCCATATTCATTCATTGCCACACATTACATTATGCTATATAATTCTTAGTGCTTTAACACTTTCACACAAATAACAAAACTGCATATTTGCCCTGGTCAGAAGTAAGTGTTTTTGAGTGCTTTCTATTAGTTTATACTACTTAAAATAGTCCAAAGTCTCATGGTCTCTGAGCTGCAATGTTTATTACCCCGTACAATATGAAACTGTTTTGTAAAACAATTAATGTATTTGCTATTCTTTAAGACTATTCGGTACTGGGCTTAAAAATATCTGATTTGTCCCTCAAGTCGTGAGAAAGTTGACGAAGTGATTAAATGGGAAGGGTTCAAGCTCTGGGAAGCAAGTGCATGTGAATATGATCCGATAATGAGACACCTTGTTTTTGGTTTTAACTGATATTGAATGGAATATACAGACATAAAGGGAATGCTATGAGAAACGTTAAAGTATCAAATAAGTCAGCTCTGCTCTGAATCATGTTCTCCAAAAGTCAGGGCAGTAGTACAAAATGTTATGCCAATCTGGCTTTTAAATGTGGAGCCACTTTGCTTTAGAACTAAATGTTTGAACAATGGATGGATGGACCCACTGACCAACAGCAGCATCCTTTTAATTGACATACAGTAGCATCACAATTCTTAAGGCCCTGTGTCTTTATCATTAAGGTTTTGTGACTTCAATGTACTGCATTTGTATATAGTTACATTATAGCTTCTCATGACACCAATCTCACAGGGCTGTGATACCATAGAGCCATGATACACACTTACACAAACACACACAAGGGCGTGTTTTGACATTCATTTTTTTAGACTAAGCATTTTCAAGCTTATATCCTATATAACCATCTGTTCAGCACATTTCAATTGTTATTCCTCGTGTTAGTCCAGCCTACTTTTATTGCATAGCTCCAGTATTTATCATTTGTTTTGTTTAAATACCAAGCCAAACATAAACAGCCATAAATCTTCTATGAAAAAAACACAGCACATACGTCCCAGGGGACTCAATGTTTCAGGTCTCCAGAGGAGAGCTGTTCACAGTGCCTGACTGTAAATGGCAAATTCCCCTGAAACACTTTGTCCTATTTTAACAACTATGCTCTGGTCTTACTTTCATTTCAAGGCAGAGGGAATTTTGCATTGTTGTCTTAACTTTAGTTTAAAGAATAAGTCAGACACACAAACAGCCTTCGTCCCCACACAGGACATTTGAGAATGTTATCACGCATACATACACTTACAAACAAGTCCAATGGTATGTACATCCAAACACACACACACGTCAGTCAGTAACCTGACAGACTATTTGAAGGATTTTACCATAACCAATGTTAAATCTGACAAGGGACTTGTCGACGGCGAGGTGATTGCCAGTGAAGTGCTTTCCAGTGGTTAAGGGGTGCTTTAGGTCACAGCACTTTCAGTCTCTAATGCAGTTTGAAGAAGTCATCCAATAAAATGGCACCCTTAATCCCACCTACACTAAAACATACAGCACAAGGGCAAGTAAGACTTTGCCGTTTGTTTTTACCTTCTTTTGAATGTAGAATCAAACTAGTACAATACATACAACAACCAATGTTATGCAAATGGAAGACATACCATTTCTACATGATGAATTTCAAGCAAAATGTCTTTCATGTCTCTATTAACAACTTGTTTTAGGTGATCTACATGTCTTCTCACACACCTGTCCTGGTTGACTGGTCCAATAATGTCAGTTCAAAACAGACCCAACACACTGGAAAAGACAAAGTGTCACATTACAGTTGTATTTTATCATATTAAAACCACTTAAGATATGCCCGTTAGTACTACACCTAGGTAGCTGGTCGAACAGCTTCAAGTGTTTAAGCCAATTATAACACTTGGCCAGTCACTACATTTGTTCAGAGGCCTTTCAACGGCATACCCGACCAAATTTATTTAGGAGGCTGTCATGAGCCATTTCATTCGCATATCTTGAGAGTAATTTGACGGTATCTGTCTGGAAACTGTGCTGCATGTGGGTTTTTTTTACTGAGTACAACACACCTGAACTTTAGCAATCAACATTAAACAGAATAGTGTACAAATGACATCAGGATTTATTCCAGAAAATGTCTGCTTTCACTCTTGCATACAGAACACCCACATACAGACACACACACACACACCTACACACACGCACACACACACACGCACACACACACACACACACACACACACACACACACACACTCTGATTCTGATTCATGGATAAGCATGCACCTGCACTTAACTAGTTAATATATATGCAGCTCCCGAAAACAGATGACAGACACATGCTTTGCCAATCTGGGGGACATGTAGAGGCTTTAATGCTAACACAGCCACATGATGTTGTTGTCTTTCATACAGTCCCTCTCATGGGGACTGTATGAAAGACAACAAGAAGTCATGAAAATCAGTCCTATGTCAAGACTGACATACGTAAGGACCAGTATTGTTCAAAGTTGCAGAACACACCTCAAGTATCTCCTTTTCTAAGCACAGGTATTGGTCAAGGATCAGTGTGCAACACATTGGTTCAGAAAGAATATTGACAGCTATGAAGTATGAGAATGACCTTACAACAAGGAAAATTAGCCTGGTCAGATATCAACGGAATTTGCTGTGGATATTCACTGGCCTTAGAGAATGACTCTGACTATGACTTCTGTTGGCCTTGTCACTTTCCGTCTTGTATCGGAGCCACCTTGCATTAGCAGTCAGATATTGACTGCTAAGCAGCTAAAAACACGTCTATAAGCTAATTGAGCACACTTAAGAATGCTTTCAAATCTGAAAAAAAGACATGAAAATCATGACAGCTCACTTCCCAAACATGTAAAAGCAAAACTTTGAATAAGCAATCAGCTGAGAAAAAAATGACACCAAAGTAATTAGATATGACAAGAAGAAATAATGTGAGGGAACCGAGGACAAATGACAACAAGTCTGTAAACATGTTTGTTTAATGTGTTTACAGACTCACAGTGTGCATTAACAGAGTGGATGCCACATGTTCACAGCCCATGCTTGTGTGTGTGTGTTTGTGCAGAGGAATCCTCCAAAGAAGTTCACAGTCAGGACTTCATGTCAGATAGTACTTCAAATGAATGAGGGGGTTATTACTCCTCTCTCCATGAGTATGTTTTATTTCTCCATTTTGACTTCATTCCTGTTGATGCATGCTTCTTTATCTTTCTGGTGTGCGTTTGAAGCAAAACTACATTTTTCGAAAATGCAGCTAAGAGAAAACCACTTCATGGAAAGAGCAAGAGAGACAAAGAAGAAGACAGAAAGATAGAGAGAAAGAGAGAAAGAGAGAGAGGATGAGAGAGAGAGAGAGCTAGAGTTTGAGCAGAAGCAGCCAGAGAAACTAGATCTATCTAAACACACCTGCTTATAATGATTTTCACCAATCTGTCTCTCACTGTGTGTGTGTGTGTGGGGGGGTGTGTGTGTGCACTCAAAATATGTTGAAACATAGATGCACAGAAAAACATACACACACTCGAAGTATGGTATAGATTAGCGAAGAGCAGACTTTCTAAACATACTCATGTAAACAGAGCACATTCACTCTCTCTCTCTCACACACACACACACATACACACACTTGCCGCCATTTCAGACTGTCCTCTTAATGGTATGAAGAGCGTTATGAACAGTACATTAGTGCATTAGGATAAAATGTAAAACACAGAATCATGGTGTATAAACATGTCACTTTCACTTAGAAGTATTGAAAAGGACGGAAGTCATTTTAAACATAGGCCTACGTCTTCCTTCATACATAATTGACCCTCCGGAAGGAGACGCTGATTTTCCATCAAGCTGTCAGGAGGCCACACTGTCACTAATTTCATCCCCGAATAAATATTTTTGAAAAAAATACAACGTTAGCGATTTCAGAGAGAAGCAGACAGAAGCACTTCGGACAAAACTATGTGTATAAAAGAATGTGTTTAAACCATAGACTGGTACAAACAATATAGTCGCTGCCGTATTTATGCCTAGAGCATTTTATTTTGAGTGTTGATGGAGCAGCTACACTGTTAGCACAGTCAAACATCAATCAATCCGTTCGCCATTCAGAAAACCAACATTTTAAAAGTCACTGAGCGCCTTCAGATGATGTTGTTGGGATCTAAAGGAGCGTGTTTGGGTTATCAGCATTTAAGAAACTGAATTCTTGACATCAATAGAATTATTGATGTATGTAACAATTATTAATGATTATTAATATAAACGGGGCACCACCCTGCGAACAGGGACCAATAACCAAACGATAAAACTAAGTCTCATAATTAGTAGTCACTCATAATGTCAATAGTCTGCGTATGACTATACATTCAGTGACAGTGAAGGTTTTTAAGTTCGAGCACCGGCTACTACATACAGTCTTATCAAATACATATGCACAAGTAATCACAGACGACTGCTCCTGAAAGTATAACAGAGTTTATTGAATCAAAATAATAAATGATCAAATCAATTAATATTGCAACCAACAAACGTTATCATACAATTTTATATGCCTAAACTAAAGAATGAATAAAGTGGATGAGAGTGTATGTCTGTGTGTGTGTGTGTATGTGTGTGTGGGTCTGTGGGTGAACAGGAAGGAGTCTTACAGCTACTCGAAAGACTACAAAGATGGCGGCGTCGAGTGACGCTGGCCAAAGGGGAGGGGCCTTAAGAACTACAGCTAAAAACTACAAAGATGGCGGAGTCGAGGGACCCGGACAAAATGGCAGAATGGGGCTGCTGTATGTAATTCACGTGTGCCTGGGCAGCACGTGATGTGAGGCGATCGTTTCAATGGGGTTTCTCCCGGGGCAGAGAGAAGAAAGAGAGAGCAAAGGTGGGGGTCATGAATCAAGCTTCTGCGTGCTGTCCGCGTTGTGGTGATAATGGGGGTGTCTGGCGTATCGTACATAACGTGCCGTTGTCGGTAGAACTGCCAGCAGTTATGTACGATAGCCGAGATTCCACACTTCACTCACAGAGCTGATTTAATGAGCAGAGAATACTACACGAAGTGTCGTAAAACCAATGAAAAGAAATCAAATAAATCCAAGCAAACAGTCACAGTTAATACACATATACAGCGGAGCTTCTCTCGTCCGCGAGGAGTTGCGTAATATCTCGATATCACGCGACAGTAATTTAAACAACAAAAACACGGGAATATCAACATATAAATGAATGGCCTGAATTAAACTTAAGTTAATTTAAGCTAAGCTATGCCCAAATGCCAAGAACCTTACTTGTAGATGCTTCGTTGCAACGTGGAAGTGTTTGTGGCAAAGCTGTCCGTTTTCCTCGTCGGGAAGGGGGACAGGGGGGAGCTTGCGGGTCGGCGCGGCTTTGCAGCGGGCGCTGTGTGTCGCGCGGCGGTGAGCTGGCGCGGCTTCGGTCCGTTAGCGTGGCTCTGGAGCAAACGCAGGTCCGGTCTGTACTCGCTGCAGGGAGAACAGTTAACTTCGGATGAGACGACGTGTCTGCGCGTCTTGCCGGGAATCCTCGGTCACGAGAGGAGCGAGGCTTCGTCGGGCTCCTCTGTGCCGGTTTGTGCACAAAATAAAAAGAAACAAAAAGCACTGAACGACTGCTGATGCAGATTCGTTATCGCGGGCTGTTTCGAGCCGTACTCAAGGTGGAACACTGTCGTTTCGTCCAGCAAAACGGCGTGTGACCTGTCAGGGTTTGATGAGGGTTTGAGGGGCTTCCTCGTGGCCTGGACGGGGGTGTCCGAGCGAAGAGCCTTGTGTGCCTCCTGTTACCCCGGAGGGAGAGTTGGAAAAGCCATGAGGTGGGGGCAGCAGAGAGTTTTATAGAACATCGGCTGAACCACAGGGGTCCTGGGGTCTCTTGGCTCTCGGCCAATGAGATTGCCGCGGTTACCATGGTTATTTGGGGGGGGGGGGGGAATTCACACCTGAGTGTGAAATCCCTTTGCTCTTATCAACTACAAATCAGGATGAGACCTTTGCTTGAAAAAGTTAAGGCCTGATCTTCTTTGTCCACAGCACATGTTTAAGCCACATGGTCAGAGCCCAACATCCCCCCTTTGTTCTGAAGAGCGAGGTGTTGGCTTCGGTCTTTAGAGCAAACCAAGGGCTGGCATGTGCATCCATGTGGTGGGGAAACCTGAAGAGGTGAGACAGTCCAAGTGTTCCTGAGACCAAAAGCAGTGGTTAAAACAGGCAGTGTTCATTGTTCATAGAGTTCAAGGTTCATAGTGGTCAAGTTCATGGTGTTCAAGTTCAGAGTTCATTGGCATCTGGGCAGATGACTAAGGTGGCATCTGGGCAGATGACTTTAACTACTTCTACCTACATCTACTATCATACACAATTCAAATCATAGGTGAGCAAAACATTATTCCCAAATAATTCAATCGCTATTATGATGTTGTGATAATCTAGCATTGCGGCATAGTGTCAAAGAAAGTAACAACCCAAATAAACAAAACAAAAGACAAAAGAGAGAGAAGGAAAGAATAGAAAGACAAGAAGCAGGTGAGGGGCAAACAGTGGTTACTGGTTCAACTCCTAGACAGGACTGGAGTCCGTCGGCGGAGCAGTCGTAGGTTGGCTACGTGGTGTTATGAATAGGAGGGAATCCAGTTAGTCTGTCGCTTCTGGATCTATTAGTACATGATATGTGCGTCTACCTCTCTCTAATCGGTAGATTTAGAGCGAGTCCTGTGTCTAAGTTTTAGAATCTATCGATATTGGAGTTGCGTTGCCAAGACTATAGGCCAGAGGTACCTGTGAGGGTTGCATAACAGTAGTGGTAGCAGATTTACAGATTTCGTTAGCACGGCTAGTGTGACTAGCTAGGCTGGTCTCTCGCTGCTCCAGCTGTTGACAGCTGAGCCTTCTCGGATGAGGTCCTGGATTAAATCTGACTGCTACGGCAGAGGTTATGTCTTCTTTGGTTACTTCTGGTAGAGTCTATAAAGCATGCAAAGAGTTGTTCATGAGAGTGGAGACTCAGTTTACAGTCACAATGGTTTGTCAGGTCATGCAACTGTTCTGGTTGAAGTTGGCTGTGTTAGCGGTTAGTGCATGTCTACAGGGTGAGTTGGAGCATGCAGTTAAACGTTAGTAGTCAATAGTAAGCTACCATTCTGCCGGTTGGTTTCGGCACTGGCGAGATTAGAGTGTACTTCCTGTGAAGTACATCTCTCTAAGTTTCTGTTGTCAGAGAGCCCACCCCCCTCGCGCTGTTCAAGTGGCGAGGGCAGATATCCCACGTTACCGCCAGCACTCAGGGAAACGTCGCGAACAGTTTCACTCTGGAGTGTGTCATGGCGGGCTGGTGATATCTCCCTCCCCCACCCTCCTAATTAGAGATGGAGACAGGTCCGGCGCACAGGTCAAGTTCAGTTACCTACGGCACTGGCGACTTGACAGGCCCGGGAGATGACTCGGCTGAAAGAAGGCGGTGGCTTCGTTGAACAAGCTGGAGGTGGCTCATGCTGACAGAGCAGGAGAAGAAGGCTTATTTGACAAAAGATCTTACGAGCTAGGGTGCTCGAAGGGCGCTCGAAGGGCCTCTAAGGTTGTGGCACCCTAGAGGTGTATACGAAAAGGTGGGGGAACACATGAGGCTCGTTTCTGACCCGGAGTCGGGTAGAGCAAGAGTGTTATGACCCCCCAGTAAGACTGAAGAATATGTATAGATATATACATAACGGGCATTGCCTTCGCGAACAAGGTCGCCCAAGAAGGTTGAAGAACGAGGTGCGAAATGGGAGTGGTCGTTTCCGGAAGTGTGCTGAGTTCTCTTCCCCCCCCCTACCATGTCGACTTGGCAGCAGGGGGAAAGGTCACTTGGCTTAGTCAGGTGGGCTGCGAGTCAGCGTTACCTGATGGGTTGCCCTTGAGGGCGTCTTTCACCCCCCTGGTTCCGTTGGTCTTTCGACCGCCAGGGTCGTCTGTTCCTCGGGGGTGACCAGGGCTCGCTAGGCCAAGTCCTCTCGTCGTCTTCCGACGCTAGGTCGGAGTCGCTCGACTGTTGGATGCCTAAGACTATGGCGGTGTCTTCGTACCGATTTGTCGGCCGTCCGCGTGTCTCCCATGCACGTTGCGCGTATTTCCTAATCTCTGGCATGGTGAGGTTACTCGTTCTGCAGTGTATAGTAACATCGTATCTCACGTTGTCGTGGAGATTGTGCAAGAATAGCGACTTGAAGGCATGGTCTTCTTCTAGACCTGGGGCGTTACGTCCTTGGAAGTACGCAGATCTCAAGCGCCTGAAGTAGTCTCTCGGAGACTCTAGCCTTTCCTGGAAAATGGCAAAGGCGCCGAGGGTGGCAGAAGCTGGGTTGGTGTACAGGGAGTACTCCTCCCTAAGGGCGTGACAAAGGGATGAATAGCGGTCGCGGATACTCGGCTGGAGCGTTTCCACGAAAGCGTGGACGCTTCGCGCTGTGGTTTTCCACACTAGCTTTAGCTTTTCGCGCGATGAGAGGCGCGATAGGTCGAGGAGGCAGCGATCGATCTCCCTTAGGTAGTCATCGATGCTCGAGTCGTGATTATCGGGATTGAAGCGCTCTACGTCTTTCACCAGAGACTCAATCTGTCGAGTACGCAGGCCTCCAAGGTTGATGGGGCCTGAGCCGTCCGAGTCGTCTGAGTCTCCATACTCACGATGGTGGTAACGACTATCATCCTCCCTCCCTGAGGGGGATGGGGTCAGTTCTTGTCGCGCGCGTGAACTGCGTGGAGGATTGCGTTCGCCTGAGGTGGTTTTGAAGCCACCTGGGCCGACTAGGACCTGCTGTTGGTCCTCTCTCCTCCTGGTCGGGGATGTCGCTTTCAAGAAATGCAAGGTGGTTCGGGTCTCGGGGAATGAAGGAGCCGAGACCAAGAAATGACTGGGCTGAAAGGCTCGATAGGGGGTAGCAGTACCTACCGGGGTTGCTGGAACACCTTGAAGCGCTTTCAGTTTGTCATCACTCTCTGATGCTTTAGAGAGTTTTAGGTTGACCTCTCTGAGGTCACTGCGCAGGCTACTATTTTCTGACTGTAGGGCTCTACAGTCACGTGACAACTCCTGAACCTCTGTTCGGAGTGTCCAGATCTCGCGTTGCTGCTCGTCGCTCTGTGCCCGGGTTCGGGCAGCTTGCAGCTGCATTTTCTGATGGTAGATGAGCAGTATTTCGCCGATTACGTTCTGAATCAGGCGTTCTCTGTTACCTGCTGGGTTATTTACATAAGCCACCAGCTGCTCTAATTGCTCGTCGCATAGGACAGCAGTGTATTTTGCAAAGTACTCGCTTTCCTTTGCTGTGAGTCCAAGGACATCAGCCACCGCATCTCGTAAGGCGGTGTCTTCTGGAGCTACCGCTCCAGGAATGGGGGATTTCTCGTCGCTCATTCTCTCTAATGAGTGCGACTCCCAGTAGTTGTTAATTCCCTAGTGTTAGAACGGAAACTGTTAGTGTTTACGGTTCTCAGTGAAATGTCTAGTTCTGTAACTTAGGATTTCTACTGTTAGGTGTTAATTACTGTTAGTGTTACGGTTCATGCAGGCGCACAGTGAAATGTCTAGCTCTGTGACTTACGTTTCTACTGTTGCTGCTCTGAGGTATCACTACTGCTTTGCAGCCAGAGGTGCGAAAATGCTAATGTGGTTTAGCACTTTGGGCCTGTGACAGCTGTGTGTAACTTCTTTGGAGGGATTTAAGAAAACCAGCAAGGTATTACAAATAAAACGATCAAATCTACTACACAGCTGGCTGTTAGTTTAAGAAATGAGACGAATAATTAAACCTGGAAACGAAATAAAATTTCGAGAAGGGAATTAAAGATTAAGATTAAAAATCTGGATTTAAAATCAAAAATTTAATTACAATAAGACAAGATTTTGAAGATCAAAGCCTACCTATTTTGGGAAATAAGTTTCAGGAATTTGGATCATTCAAAAGAAGAAGAAAAAATAATTTTTCGGAAAAAAATATTTTTTGGAAAATTAATTATTCAAAAATAATTATGGATTAATGTGCATATATACTGTAACAAAACTGGAATAACGTACCCTCACACGGGGCACCATTATGTTGGGATCTAAAGGAGCGTGTTTGGGTTATCAGCATTTAAGAAACTGAATTCTTGACATCAATAGAATTATTGATGTATGTAACAATTATTAATGATTATTAATATAAACGGGGCACCACCCTGCGAACAGGGACCAATAACCAAACGATAAAACTAAGTCTCATAATTAGTAGTCACTCATAATGTCAATAGTCTGCGTATGACTATACATTCAGTGACAGTGAAGGTTTTTAAGTTCGAGCACCGGCTACTACATACAGTCTTATCAAATACATATGCACAAGTAATCACAGACGACTGCTCCTGAAAGTATAACAGAGTTTATTGAATCAAAATAATAAATGATCAAATCAATTAATATTGCAACCAACAAACGTTATCATACAATTTTATATGCCTAAACTAAAGAATGAATAAAGTGGATGAGAGTGTATGTCTGTGTGTGTGTGTGTATGTGTGTGTGGGTCTGTGGGTGAACAGGAAGGAGTCTTACAGCTACTCGAAAGACTACAAAGATGGCGGCGTCGAGTGACGCTGGCCAAAGGGGAGGGGCCTTAAGAACTACAGCTAAAAACTACAAAGATGGCGGAGTCGAGGGACCCGGACAAAATGGCAGAATGGGGCTGCTGTATGTAATTCACGTGTGCCTGGGCAGCACGTGATGTGAGGCGATCGTTTCAATGGGGTTTCTCCCGGGGCAGAGAGAAGAAAGAGAGAGCAAAGGTGGGGGTCATGAATCAAGCTTCTGCGTGCTGTCCGCGTTGTGGTGATAATGGGGGTGTCTGGCGTATCGTACATAACGTGCCGTTGTCGGTAGAACTGCCAGCAGTTATGTACGATAGCCGAGATTCCACACTTCACTCACAGAGCTGATTTAATGAGCAGAGAATACTACACGAAGTGTCGTAAAACCAATGAAAAGAAATCAAATAAATCCAAGCAAACAGTCACAGTTAATACACATATACAGCGGAGCTTCTCTCGTCCGCGAGGAGTTGCGTAATATCTCGATATCACGCGACAGTAATTTAAACAACAAAAACACGGGAATATCAACATATAAATGAATGGCCTGAATTAAACTTAAGTTAATTTAAGCTAAGCTATGCCCAAATGCCAAGAACCTTACTTGTAGATGCTTCGTTGCAACGTGGAAGTGTTTGTGGCAAAGCTGTCCGTTTTCCTCGTCGGGAAGGGGGACAGGGGGGAGCTTGCGGGTCGGCGCGGCTTTGCAGCGGGCGCTGTGTGTCGCGCGGCGGTGAGCTGGCGCGGCTTCGGTCCGTTAGCGTGGCTCTGGAGCAAACGCAGGTCCGGTCTGTACTCGCTGCAGGGAGAACAGTTAACTTCGGATGAGACGACGTGTCTGCGCGTCTTGCCGGGAATCCTCGGTCACGAGAGGAGCGAGGCTTCGTCGGGCTCCTCTGTGCCGGTTTGTGCACAAAATAAAAAGAAACAAAAAGCACTGAACGACTGCTGATGCAGATTCGTTATCGCGGGCTGTTTCGAGCCGTACTCAAGGTGGAACACTGTCGTTTCGTCCAGCAAAACGGCGTGTGACCTGTCAGGGTTTGATGAGGGTTTGAGGGGCTTCCTCGTGGCCTGGACGGGGGTGTCCGAGCGAAGAGCCTTGTGTGCCTCCTGTTACCCCGGAGGGAGAGTTGGAAAAGCCATGAGGTGGGGGCAGCAGAGAGTTTTATAGAACATCGGCTGAACCACAGGGGTCCTGGGGTCTCTTGGCTCTCGGCCAATGAGATTGCCGCGGTTACCATGGTTATTTGGGGGGGGGGGGGGAATTCACACCTGAGTGTGAAATCCCTTTGCTCTTATCAACTACAAATCAGGATGAGACCTTTGCTTGAAAAAGTTAAGGCCTGATCTTCTTTGTCCACAGCACATGTTTAAGCCACATGGTCAGAGCCCAACAATGTTATGGACTGAGATAGGACGGTGTTTGATTTCCCAGCGTATTAGGGACTTCCAAATGTACAAAGCAGCAATAGTGGTTTTTTCAGCCTTTGGTTGATGAAGCATTGGCAGGGCGGACCATGTACATCTAGTGGACCTAAGCAGGATGTGGTTGGGGGTTTGGCGCTAGAAGAAAATTCTTGGCAGTAATTTTAATACTAATACAGTGTTTACAGTTCCTGTGGTATAAAGAGAATCAGATGATGCAACTGCTAAATAAATATCCTCACTCAAAGTAAAGGTGCCACTCTTACTTCTACTTTGTTTTGTCTGAATGCTGAGAGTTGACATTTTTAAAGTGGCATTAACTGTGTTTGAGGGGATTCTAGGACATTCAGACATACATAACTCTGGAGGGATCCCCCGAACAGTGCTGGCATGTAACCAGGTACATTTACTTTAGTACTGTACTTAAGTACAATGTTGAAGTACCTGATGTTTCATTTTATGCTGGTTAACAAAAGAGTAGAAGTACTCCACCACATCTCAGAGGGACATATTAGACTTTTACTGCTCCACATTTATATGACAGCTTCAATTACTTTATACAGATTCAGATTAAAAACACTAAATATTACTAAATCACCTTATAAATGATGTATTATTAAAACTATATGCCATTGTATGAAGAAATTACAATGAGCTCCTTTACAAGCTGCAACATTAACGTGATGATTACATGACATTTCATGTTAAGATTGTTTCACTTTTCATAATGTTACATTGTATCATGTCACTGCCTCATCACCTCACATGCCCCCTGCTTCTCTCAAGATGCCAAAGTCATCAATTGCTACCAAATGTAGCCAGTTAGCTCCTGTTAGATAATATTATATATTCAAACATTTCTTAATGAAACAACAAATAACTAACTAAACCTCACAATAACTAAACTTCTTTAGCTTTTAAGTCGTACCTTGCAGACTAACTAGTGAGCTCAAAAGAATGACTCATTATATAAGAGAAAACCCACTGCTAACAGTGTTACCTAGCTGCTGATGGCTGAGTGACCAAAGTGAACACAATGTTGTGTCTTTCTCTGAACAACATCTTAAGAATCAAAATGCAGCTGAACGGAATCATCCAGCGGTCATTCGCTGCTGGCAATAACATCACCTCTTCACTTTGATGCCGGGTAATGAAACAATATCACAACCGACCTACTTAACCAGCTAGGCAGGTAGCATATATGTGCAGCCTTGTTAGGCTCTATAAATGAAAGGAGCTGTTGGCTTCTGTGTGTACTGTATATCTACAGCAGCTAGTTAACAGATAGTTGCCGTTAGCTAACAAGAGCTAACTGGCTAAAGTTGGTAGCAATTGTTTATCTTACTTGTCTTAGAGGAGGGGGAATGAGATGGAAGCTGAAAGAGATTCCACTCATGAAAAGTGACATGATTAAAGATAATCTGGAAATTTGGGGAAACATGCATGATGCATTATGAAATAGAAACAGACAGATTTTGAAATAAACTTAAATTGTAACAAGAAATAAAAATGACATCTTATGATATGACATAAAATATCTGACATATACCACAACACTGCAAATATATGAACAATAAAGTAAAATACAATGTAAAGTGTTCAATTCAATGAACTGACACATGTTAAACAACAACAAATCATTCTGTTGGTATTAAAATACCTGGAATTATTAATTTGGACATGATTTTTTAAATGATGGCCAATATAATTATATCATCACAGTTAAAGTCCATCAACAGTCAACACATAATAACTGTATTGAATTACTGCCCAGTCAACTAACTAAGCATTACATGCTCTAAATACACTTGAGAGGTGATGACAATGCTTTCAGATGGTTTTCTTTATGTACTTGTAGAATATGCTGTTCTCTCCAGTTCCAACTGAGCTTGTGCTGTAGCAGACCTGACACGGCACATGTCCCAGACCTTTCTCTGACCTCGTCTCTCCCTATCCAATATTCACTAACTCTTTTCCTCCTTGTGTCTTCTTCCATTCCCTCCTCACTCCCTTCCAAAAAGTCTTTCATATTTCAGTAGGTTTTAGCAAGGATAAACTCTCTAAGGTTAAGTTGCTCTCTTTAAAAGGTCTCCAAATGTGCATGTCTGCTTTGTGACAGCTGTGGGTGATGCTGACATTCTTACTCAATGCAACGCATATAGATGTTCCATTTTTGAATCTTTCAAATGTATTTTAATCCTGTTACTGAATTACATTGCAGGTGCTTGTGCTTGCAGGTGCAGATATTGTGTCTGTGACAAGGCACCCTCTGACCTCTGGATGACTCCCTTTGTGCACCATATATGATCACTCCTGTGCTGTTTTACTATTTCACTGTTTCGAGATTCCCCCATGCCCCTTCAAAGACCAGCAGGTGTCTGTCTCTGCGGGAACCTGGGCAAATGTTGGGATACAAACAGTTCTCGTGACAGTGTCGAGGTCCCCCTTGAACTCTGTCACCACTGTTGGAGTCTGACTATATGGCTTCAACATGTGCTGTGGGACAAAGAGAGTCAGGCCTTCCCTTTTGCAAGCAAAGGTTTCATCCTGATTGTGGTTTGATGAGCACCAAACCTCCTCTGAAGGAATTTCACATTAGGGTGTGAATTTCCTCCCCCCCCAAAAACGATGGGTTCCTGAAGTCACCTGAATGCACCGCTGCAATCTCATTGGCCGAGAGCCAAGACACCCCAGGACCCCTGTGGTTCAGCCACTGTTCTACAAAACTGCCTGCAGCCCTCACCTCAATGCTTTTTCCACCAATCCCTCCGGGGTAACAGGAGGCACGCAGCAACGTTGCTCCTCTTTTTAACCAAAATCCTAGGTTTCAGTTATATTCGCTGGCCGAATTCACCAAACTGTCTATTTTATCTTTGTTCGCATCCACGAAGCGAACCCGTTTAATCCTGCAGAAGTGAAGAAGCTAGACTTCTTCAGAACGAGAGACCGAGAATTTCCACTCTTCACTCTCCACCAAACGCCTCGTCTACTCCGGCCATAAGGACGCGAAACTCCCTTATCCAGACAACAGCGATCCTCTCTCACCGAGAGCATACCTCCCACGGCCCGCAGCCGTGCTGCCCGAACCCACGGAAGCCCAGAAGACTCCCCTCACTCACCACGATTGCATCGTACCGTAAGGCAAAATAGAGTCTGGGCAGAGTTAGAGAGAGTCAATTTGTGTTCATTTTATCTTGTTTACGTGCTTAAAGTACTGTTCATTTTTATAACGAGGTGTATGCTTAATAATCGCAGACACTAACGATCGCTGAGATCGTTGGGGTGATGTAGAAGTAGCGTGTATTCCATGCTACTGTGATCTGTGTTGAGCGAGCCGCCTAGTGAGGTCGAAGCTGTTCCTCATCAGTTCAGGAGGTCAGAACCGCCGACTGAGACAAAGAGTCGCTGTTCTCTCCCCTGGCTGAGAGAGCAATCTTCCGTACTCCCGCGCGGCGCAGAGAATCGTAATCGCTTGTTTTATTTCATTTTGTTTGGTTCATTTTCCTTCTCTTTTACTAACACACACACACACATATAGCTTTGCGCTAATCTAGCTATGTGCTTAACAGCTACCAGCACATGTAGACACCGGGTCTCCCGTTGGCTCTCCGCCATTTTGGGTCTCACGCATGAGCGATGTAACCACGTCCTAACTACGTCACATGTCACTGAGCTGTTCCCTCGCTCCCCCCCCCTTGCTCACACACACACACACACACACACACACACACACACACACACACACACACACACACACACACACACACACACACACACCCCCCCCTTTTCAATAGTCTGTTGATTTTAGATGGCGTGCTCATGAATGTATAGTTGTTGTTAGTTTAGATATTAGTTGACTAGATCATTCGTATTAGAACTTAATAAACTCTGTTATATTTTAAAGAGCAGCTGTCTGTGATTACTTTGTGCCTGCGTATTGTGATAACAACTGTATATGTGGTCTGTGCTCGAACTTAAACCTTCACTTGCACTCTGAATGTGTAATAGTACGCAGACTATTGACATTATGAGTGAACACTAATTATGACACTTAGTTTTATCGTTTGGTTATTGGTCCCTGTTCGCAGTGTGGTGCCCCATTATTATTAATAATCATTAATAATTGTTACTTACATCAATAATTCCATTGATGCCAAGAATTTAGTTTCTTCGATGCTGATAACCCAAACACGCTCCTTTACGTTCCCAACACCACTGTCCCATAAAAATGACACACAGACATGGCCTGTACAGTTTCAGTTTCAAGATTCCCTAAAACCACCATCTTCCTTGATTTACCCACACTGGTAGATCTAAAATCCATATCAACAGATACGGGTCAAATTTGACCCGAAACAGCCTCAGTGTACAAAAACTTGTAGCACCTGTACAAAAGTACAACATTTAAAAATATTTTCATTTTTGTGTATTTTGGATCACTTTAGGAAAAGTCATCAAATGTCAGGCTAAAAGAGTGATGTTTAGGGTATTTTTACTGCTGTCAAAATGTCAAAACGGGTCACATTTGACCCTAACAGTATGTAAGGGTTGTCATTTTCAAGCATTAAATGCATATTTTAATGAATTTGGTAAGAAGCGTCAAATTTAAAACCATAAGTGATGTGTTTCATCGCAGTACAGTCATATGATTTAGTTTACAGCAAAAGAAAGAAACTGTTTAAGTGTACAGTTGCTCTTTAATAAGTGGTCTCCAGTAGACATTGCTTATGAGCCTTCATGATACCGTAGCGCTAGTGGTTAAGCTTCCATTGAAGTGTTGGTGCTTCAAAAGACACCTTTACTCTTATTAGGCTGTCAAGTGGGTAAACTATATCAGAAACTTTAGGAAACATGAAGGAATTAATTAATTATACCATCATGCTTTATTAGAATAACTAGTTGTTTCTTTTTACATTACATCAACATAAGCTAATTTCAAAACCTCAATTCACGCAAATAGCTCAATGCAATATGTCAGCATAATAGCCTGCTTTGTTAACATCAGAGGAAATTAAAGGAGAATATTTCCACCAGTGGAAAGTGTAGTGTGGAGTACAGTGGAGTGTCTACTTTTTCAAACTCTGCAACTTTAAATATAACAAGCTTGTCTTCGTTGTGGTTTTTCGTGTGTGTGTGTGAAGGCTATGCTTGCATTGACATGTTGACATTTTTGTTGTTTCTATTTATGTGCTGACGACAACCTGACCTAAATCGTACTCTCTGATCGGGTCCCTGGGAGGCTTGCACAAGTACATTCTGGGAAACCTCTCACCAACTGACCCTGTCACACCTTTCTGTCACTCCTCAGGAAGTGAATTTCTATGTTAGTGTGTGTGTGTTTCCCTCTTTTACCTTTTCTTTTCTTGTGATCAGATTTTTCACCTCTGCCGCCCTCCGGCTGTCTGAAACTAACCCCATCAAGTGAAGTGTTGTCATTATTAATCAGTGTTTTGTACATTGTGTGAGCTTTTTCCAAGGTCAGTCCTGATACTTCTTGTTAGCAAGTATAGCTTTGTAGTTTAATAGTTTACAATGGAACATGTACAGATAAATATATCTTTCTAAATTGACCGTCCTTTTGATTTTGGTATCATTCCTGTTCTTACTTTTGCTGTGTATGTTATCTATCTCATAGTGTTTCATTCTGTTTTGGTTTGTGTCGGGGTCCACATTCACTTCATCAGGTTTTACCCTCTGTGTTAAACATGAATAGTGAGTGGGCTTTGAGAATAGAGACATTTCCCATAACAAAATGAAATCAGTAAAATCACATGAAGAAATTTAAGTCATGACATTTTTCTCATGAGACCAGCAATGTTTTATTGACCCTTTGTTCTCACCTACTGCTGCTTCGTCAAGCTCTCAGAGCTACCACGGAGCCCACACTGTCACTAACGGCACACCCTGCATAACAGTTTTTTGGAAAAACAATAACGTGATTTCAGAGAGAAGCAGTTTGATGTACATATCCAGGATGTCAAACTTATTCAGCAGAGGAAACAGGTTGAATAGATAAAGATAGAAGCATAAACCTACAGATCACAGTGTAAAAGAGTAAAAGTTCTTATTTCTAGTCTTATTTTGATATAAAGAGTGAAAAAATTATTTGTCCCTAAATAAATGAATAATGTTGATAAATAATGGTTATCTCAACATTAATAAAATAATCATGATTATCATTTTGGCAATATTCGTGCAGCACTCTCTCAATACATTTCAATGTTTTAGTCTCTCCAGCCCTGGCAGAGGCTGTTCTGCCACAGTAGTCCCCCATCATGTAGCAGCACTGACACAGCACAGGTCCCAGACCTTTCCATGACCTCGTCTCTCCCCATCTAATATTCACTTACTCCTTCTCTGCATCTCCTTCCTCCTCTCGCTCCCCTCTTTGTGTCTACTCGTGTTCAACCTCCTCCCCTCCTCCCACCAGGTCTTTCATATTTCAGTAGGTTTTAGCAAGGATCAACTCTCTGAGGTTAAGTTGTTCCTTTCAGAGCTCTGTGTTTGCATGTGTGTGTGTGTGTGTGTGTGTGTGTGTGTGTGTGTGTGCGCGTGTGCTCAGTAGACCAGCATGTCCCAGAGGTTAAGTCGAGTGTTTCAGAAATCAGTAGGAGAGGTGCTTTACTGCTCTATAGTCAGTGCAGTGTGTGTGTGTGTGTGTGTGTGTGTTTCCCCATCAGCAAATAAATCGTGAAGCATAGGAAGAAAAACAGGGAACAAGCTTATTGAGGCTTTGGACATAAAAAACGGGAGAGTGAGCCTTGGAAATTCTATTTCTACGCCAGCAGATACACACATAGGTACAGCTCTTTGACCTGGCACCCCATGTGTTTGTGTCATTATGGCAACAGCATCATCGCCCAAACAACAGAGTATGTTGTTGATCAAAATTGTGGGTAATTGTAGACACGATGCACAAGAATGTCTTCCATTGCTCTGTCAATTTTTCTTGACAAGGCCATATTGCACTAACTGCCTCGGTTTCTATGATGTCTACTGATGCCAAAAAGTAGCTGCAACCTCAGATTATGCGAACAAATTAGTTTCATCATTTCTAGAACCATCACTGTTTATGGTGAAAGCGATTTTAAAGTTTTTGAAGCCTCATCTTGGTGTCAGCTACAGTCACTTTTAAAACTACATGAAACTAATTTATAATTTTAAAGAAGATCATTTGAGCACTGAATGTACAGGTCCTGATGCTGAATGACAATTCTTTGTATGACACAATTTTCTGGTAGTTTACTTTTAGATTTTTTATTTTTTTTTATTTTCAGAACAAGACAGAAATCTTGGTTCAGTCATGGACTCAGACCTGCATTTCCAACTCGATCTCACTCCAAACTCATCAAATACCGACAGTTGGTCAGTGACCCTCAGCGTCTGATATCAACGCACTGCGCTTTCGACCTACTCCAATGTATCATTGTGAGACGGTCAGAGCAACCACTTTATGTATTAATATAATTTCCTTTCTTATTAATATTTGTTGTAGCAGGGTAGAAAGATTCATTAACAATCTAACAACGGTTGTATTCCTCCATCCAGCTCAATCCCTTTACTCTTCTTCTCTTGTTACCTCTCCATCACTCTATCTCCTCGTCTTCCCTCCCATTCTTTCATATTGGAAGTTTACCCAGTTTCTTCCCTCTCCTCTCCCATTCCCTGTCTGAGTTACCAACAGATAGAAGTGTCCATTTGGGGAACAAATGTGTCCACCAGTGATTTATGCTCAGGTGTCTCGAATCTGCCTCTCTGTTCTCTCTGTCTCCATCTCACAAGCATGCCCTTTATACCTTTTAGTGACCCATAAATCTGATGGTGATGAACACAAACACACACCCTAAAATGCATCAATTCACACCCACACACGCCTGTCCATGTACTGTATCATTCTGAAGGTAAAAGAACATCTTCCTGCTACCTTTCAATCTGTCTCTATATATCACTCACTCACTTACTTACACATTTATTTTACTTGGTGACATCAGCCCCTTATCATTCATTTTAATGACCACCAATAACCCATAATACACCGGAGCATGCATGCACACACATCCGCACAGCAACAGGCGCCACAGATCCTGGAGAGCAATTATAGTCTGCACTTTGTTTATTATCCGTTACGAGAGGCCAGGGACAGTGTGTGTGTGTGTGGGGGGGGGGGGGGGTGGGGGGGGGGGGGTGGGGGGGGGATCAGCCCTATCCTATCCCTCATTGGCACCTCTCTTTGTCCTGCTTGACACTCCACCATTACATCATCAAATTGAGAGTGAATAAGATGAAAACATAGGGAGTTACTGTGTGTGTGTGTGTGCATTCACACACATGGGACTAAACTAGTGTGGTTTTAAATGGAGCTAAACCTGCAAAGATTAAGCAGGGATCTTTAGTCAAGGTGCAACTCACCTGATTCATTCTATTGATTCACCATGGATGTGTGAGTAGAAATGTATTGTCAAAGGTGTTGAACTCTTGCACTTACAACCTTTATTTTCTACTTATGCTAACATAGTTCTAAGCTGATTTGATATATTTCCAGGGTGCACCGAACTGAAGAAAATTGCTCACCCAGCCAACAACATGGACCATTATACCAAGAGCAGCTCTGACTTTCTGCACTGCCAATGGCTGCAAAAGCCTATGAAGTGGTTCTGGTCAATGACAACAGGTCATGTTCATGCTTAAAAAGCATTCAAAAATTATACTTAGTATATGACAATGCAGTTTAACGCGTTGTTAAACTATTAAAAATAGTCACGTTTAGTTATTAAATATCTTCAACACATTTCTTCAGACATCCTTGTCCGTTGAATCCAGCTTTAACTTTAGGATTTGAAATTAGATATCACAGTAAAAAATGAGAGGAAAGGACTGAGTTAACTCAAAGTCAAGAAAAGTAGGCATCAGAGAAGGTCAAGATTCAGAGAGGTGTCTCTCTCAGTGTGACTTCTCTCATTTTTATCCCGCTGAACAGGTTACAGCTTCTCTCTGTTCTTCCTCACCATGCTATCGCCACACAGCTGGAGAAGAGAAAGCAGGGAGAGGAGAAAGAAAAACAATCCGAGAAGAATAACAGATATCCAGGGGCTACAAGAACACAGCCAAGTGGAAACAAGAGTATTGAAAGACAGATGGTTGCAAGATGGCACCAGCCGCTAATAGAATAAGTAAGTGGCAGAGGGTGAAAAGGAAGATGAGTTCAGAAATGGACAGTAGAACGTAGTCAGAGAAAGTGTGTGTGAAACACGATCAGACATAAAGCGAGGTAGACAGCAGGGTTGAAGAAAGCGGACAGAGGTAGTCTCTAAGAAAAAGAGAGAAATGGAAAATAAATGAAAAGATAATATATAATGGTGTCTTCTGTGGCAGCGTGAGCTAGATCACAATATCTGCCTCTTTTGGATTATTTTCCTCGCATTTCCCTCTCCTCATCTTCTATTCTGTCCTCTCCTGTTCCCTGAACTCCCCTCGAGACATTCAAGTCTGCCTCTTTTATTTTTCTCAGTTTTAAAACCTCCCTCTCGCTTCTATCCTGCATCACCCCTCGCACCTCAGCGTCCACCTGCATTCATCACCATAGCTACAGCACAGCCAGTGTTTTATGTTGTCATGGCGACTCGGGTCGAGACTCAAGCCATATTTAACGAGGTGGAGATGGCATAGTCCTCTGATAATAGTCAGGGGATGCTGAAAAAAGTTCTATTTCAGACTATGGTTGGTAAAGGAACGGATTATGTACATATAGCTCTATAATGCCTTAATGAACCCTCTGATCTACTGGTAAATAATATATATATATATATATATATATATATATATATATATATTTGATATTGTGGTTTGTGTTAGAATACCTACAGAAAAGGCTTTACAGTATGGAAGTTACTTGATGTATATAGTTTTCTTGCTGAACATGTTTTTCACTGTTTTGAGTCAGGCAACTTCTTTTAGAATCTTTTCCTAAATATGCATGCACCTCAGCAGATGAAACGATAAGAATTCCTCTGAAATAATTAAAACCTGTTAAAAACAGATACATTTTTTAGGCCTCTGCTCGAAAATTGCATACCCATACTAAAAAGAGTATATATCTGCAACCACAAGATATATTTGAATGATTTTGGTGTTATAATAAAGGGAACACTTGTGAGATGTTTTCAGATGTGTAAATATCAGTATATATATGTTACTGGTTAAGAGTAAATGAAGATTGGACACAGCACAAATTGAAAAGTTTCAGGTTCGTCTACAATTTGTTTTTATTTACAGGATTATTATTTCTTTGGAATGATGCAGCTGCAGGTCTAAACCTCTCCCAAATCACAGCAAAATGTGTGAACAGTCTCTCTGCAAAGTTTGACTTTGATAAAGTGAAGCAGAACAAAATTATAGAGGTTGTAGTACAGAGAGTTCAGGCGAGGTCTCCAAAATGGTCATTTTGGCACCACCTGTGCCATTTGAATTTTTCTCTTTTACCAAACTATACATTTCATTTATATATCACAAATGGTGTTCAATACATCCAAATACAGCAGTTTTGGCTTTATTTTGAAAGCCACAATCCTCTCTGAGTCTCTCTGCGTACTGGAGTTTTTCTCGATGTGAGACCCCTGTGAGTATGCAGGGCTCTATCTCAGCAACCCATTGGTCGATTTCAGTCATTGACACCTCGTTTGAAGCGTTAGCGCCAATAGAGTTTAGCTATACCAACCAAAATGAGATTGACAGCACTGTTAGCCAATCAGAATCAGCAGGGCGTCGTCCTGTGAGACGTGCTGGCTATGACGCAAGGCGATTCTTAGACTTCCTGCTTCGACCCACATCCACCTAGAAACGCCCGGAATGATTTTAGTGTAACAAAATACATAGTTCTAACGTATTTCAGTGTGGAATTACTGGGAAAATAAACATATCGATATAAAACAGCAAAGGTAAGAGAAATTTTACAACTATCTTTTGATGAAGCGATTTCTGTTTTTGGTGTTCTTTGGCTCATATCTCGCTGATGCTTTGTTGTAGCTGGATTTGATATATATGTCCAGAATCTGTGGAGTGTCTGCTTTCTTTTGAGATATTGTGTGTGCGTATTGCATAAAATACCACAGCAGTAGAGCTAGAAATGGGGCGAGTGGGTTGACTAGAAGGCGCTATATGGATTTTGATATTTGGTAATTCATTTAGTTGGTGTTTGAGTTGTGTTTGGAGCATGTAAAAACGGCGTACATATTATTGTAGCCCAGGTTCTGCTTTTTCCGACGCTATATGCTAAACTTTCTCCATGGCCCCCCAAAAGGGGACGCTCCGGCTTAGTGGTACCAGCTTTCTCCAAAGGACTGTATCCTTTTCAAGAAAAAAATCTGAAATATTTGTCTTACTTTCCTTAGGTGTATGCCTAAGTGTATTTAAGTGTTTCTGTCTGTTCTGTGACAGTCAGCGTTACAAGTGAACTGAGACGGAGAATAATTGAAATGCTTTTGAATCCGAAGTGAAATCATCATGATCATCATCATCGTCCATAATCACACATGCAATCCTTACAGTCATAACAAATATTGCATAGAAAAGATGAACAAAGAACCTTCTTTCGTTTTCTTCTGGGAAAAAGTTTGATTTTAAATGAACAACATCTGCATTTCTGTGTTTGATTTCAAAGGGATCAAAATAGGGAGAGCAGTGCTACCTACTATAAGGATCATTGAACTCTCCATCTGCTGGATGTGTAAAATTCAAAACAATACTGCACTGACTTCAACTTCATCATCGACCCTTGTCAAACCAGAGACAGTCTGGCTTATTCTTTGAGCAAACCTCTTCTCTGGAAACACTGCCAAATGTACCACAGCTGTCCTCTTAAAATCCCCACAGTGACTAAAACAGCCCCTTAAAGATAACAAGGCTGAGCTTTGAAGTCAGTTTGACATAGCTTTGTGTTAGCTGGCTTGACAAAACCTTGAACCCCAATCAGAGAAAATGGTTATCACGACAGTCTTTGTCAACTTTTTTTCTTAACCAGCCTTTTTTCATGAGACATCAAATGTGTTCCAATAGACCCTTTGACGGCAGAAATCATTAAAAATATGTGAATATATAAACATAATTGAAAGCGGTACATAAGCTTACTTTCATATCTTATAATTACCCACAGCATACATAAAAATGCAGGGATCAAACTAACGCATAGTAATGTATCTGTGGAACTATAAGGCATGACTCCAAGGTGTCGCACTGCAACATCCGGCTCCAGAAGCTGACACACATGACTGAAAATCCGATATGAATATATGATACGAGAATATATACTGATTTTGCACGATAGCCTATCAGCATTGAGATGTTTCTCCTGTCATCACTGACGTCCTGCCGTTGTTTAATCAGGAAACAAATACTGTAGCCGTCTGTGTTCATCCAGAGCTCTACGATACCTCATATCAATAGAGACCGGACCAAACTATGTGTATAAATGTGTGTGTGTAAACCATATGGTACAAACAATGAAAAAGACGCTGCCATATTTATGCCGAGATTATGTTATTTTGAGTGTTGATGGAGCTGCTACAATGTTAGCATAGCCTAGCACCGATTGATGCGAGCTCCATTGAGAAAACAAGTATTATCAAAGTTATTTACTTCTCGTCTTGCGGAGAGACGACTTTTTACAAATCGGCGTCATTACGTAGTTATTTCGGCATCCATTTTTGTCCCTTTATTGTAGTTAAATCACAGCAAAATCAGTTTATTTGGGGTTCATACAGCCGAAGTGAATACAGCTCGATAAAATCCAAGTAGCTCCTACGGACTATTTTATGAACCCAGACAAGACGGCGTTTAGTTTCCCGGGATATCTGTGACTTCCACAACACGTACTAAGCAGAAATATAGGTTATTTTTTTCATGGTTGATGGCGGACAGTTGAACGGCCTCCAGGGTGATAAGCCACGCTCCCTCTCTGGCGCATCCACTCACGCAAATTAACACAAATAGTCCCCGGCTAGGCCGTCGGCGCAAATAATAATAATTTGCGTTGTGTTTGGTGTGAACACGGCATACGAATGCATCTAAGCAAAACATTACTTTAATGGAATACACACATGTAATTAGTCATATCTATCATGATCTAGATGGGAAAGAGATATTATAAACCTATTAATTTACTCATTCACAGAGACGGCGATTTTTTTTTTTCCAGCTGTGCTTTCTGCATTTGGCTGCTGCAACTGTTGCTGTTTGCTTGGATTATGACTTTTACCCCTTCGGATTTGTGAAATATTATTTTACGATCCACACACCAAGCTTTGATTGGTCAGTAAGCGAATGAATCTATCTCAAAAATTATGGAAGTCACTTACCCCAAATCTAGTTTCGTAATACAGGACCATGGTTATGTGAGCAACAAAAGTGACCATAGCAATCTAGACAGGTTATAAGCCAGCCACCTTCGGAACATTGAAAACTGTGACTCTGCTAGACATACCTTGCTGTCCCATTAATATTGCTTCGTAGTACACCCCTCTGTTGCACAGTTTTTTTAACAAGATGACACTGGCAGTAATTTTCCAATGACAACAAAGCTCTTTACATTTACCATATATCTCTGACTGTGACTATTCAGCTACCCACCCTCGTTTAGCCTGCTTTCTGATAAATGCTAATTAAAGATGCAACTAAGGGGAAAGTGGAATGTAATTGAGGTTCAATTGAGACTTAATTAATTTAAAAGCCATTGTTAATGCATGGATTCTAGCGCGTCTTGGCCATAGATCAGGATATGAAGGGAGTGCCTTTCTTTCTTTTGATATGTCATTTCACAAAATAAAAAAATCATTTAAATCCGTCAATGATTCTACCTCTCTCCACCGTTTGCTCTTTTTCTCCTTACCTAGCACTATTTTGCGTCTCCCTGTCTTTTTGTATTAACCTACCACTCTTTCTCACACTCTCACTCACAAGTCACACACTTTTAACAGTAAAAAGTGTTATAATAATGAGCATTAGAACACGATATTGTGCTTTGAGCAGATAATAATAATAAACAAATCAGAGGCACAACCTAAATAAATGTTGACTCGTGAAATCGTTCCATTATGAATATTGGTCCTTGGTCGTCATGTACCTTATGTTGTCTTTTAAAATGCTTTGGCTTGTAGACAGTGTGGGTTTGTTATATGGATATTGCTCTTTATATGTATGATAAAAAGAAATATCGTACTCATCCATGATAGGCAAAGTTGCCTCTATTTAACTTCTGAATATTAAATGCTCTATTTTTCTTAGTGATCGCAATTTATATTCAATACAAGAACATAAAATACTAACTTAAATTCATGTTTGTAGGATTTGGAGTTTTGTGTGTATGTAAACATGTCTATGCCCAAGTATGTGGGTTATGGCTGGATGTTTAATTAAGGGGCTTTGAGGGAGTTTTCTTGTGACTTAATCTTTCTGTTAATCCGTTTTTTTTCTGCCTCTGTCAGTCTAAATCTCTCTCTCTTTCTCCATGCCGTGCTTCAAAGAGCGGCAGTATGTGTATTTGTCGGCCTACCTGCATGCTGTCACATCTGTCTGCGTGTGCGCACGCATATGCGTCTGCATCTCAAAACCATAGGCTATCCAATGAGCACATCCACAGGTGGTTCTGAAATTTCCATGGTAACTACACTTCCATCTGTCCGTATTCTTTCCTGTGCTCGGCTCACATCAGTCTAATTAGCAGGTGAGATTTCCCTCCTCAAAAAAAACCTGATACAGTACTTTTCTAAATACCTGAAAATGTAATTATTTGGTCTTGACGTGTGTTTAAGTAATTGAAAATTTAGCATGTTCACTCAAGGACTAAGAGAAGTGCAATGTAATTATGAATGCCATGCTTGGATTGACTTTTCTATCTAGCATGACTAAGTCTTTACTTCCGCTATTTCACAGAGGTGGAATACATCATTTTAGTGACTGTCTTGAAAACATCCAATGAAAGAGCTTGTTTGTGTCCATCTTGACCAAAGAAACAAAGGTGACGAAGCATGTATTACCACAACATCAACAGTCAATTGCAACACTGCAGAGGTTAGTGGCTGCATATCCAAACAAACAGAATGTGTTGTGATGGCATTAGAATCATTCCTTCCACCTCACCTTGGTACAATGTGATGGTTCCATTTCTTAATCAGCAGTGAATAAAACAATCAGAAGGCAAAAGGCTCTGATATACCGTAAGTGGAAAATGCAGTCAAAATGAAATGTATGTCAACATTTATTCCGTCAAGGTGTCAGCCAAAGAAAAGTTGTCATTCTGCAGACATAAGTAGGAAAGCAAGCAAGTTCTTTACCCATGAATAAAGGAGTACTCTGCACTTTCTCATGAACATTTATTAAAGTAAAGCTTGAGGAATACAAGTTGTTGACACAAATTAGGTCCACAATCAAGGACAAATTATTATGCTACTCCAACTTAATTGGAATTTCGTGTCATTAGCAGGAAGTTGGCTAATATTTAAGTAAGGCCATCAGAAGGACTCTGGCTAAGATTGGGGTAAGGTTTTGGTCATGTTCGAGCTAAAAAAGAATAAAAAGTCTGTGGAACAAACGTAGATAATATGTTCAGCAGTGGCAAGAAGAGTTGATGATTGTTTAACTTTTCAACCTGCCGTCACGGCTCTCCGTGTTCCTATGACAACCACAAAAGCCACAGTGTGGAAAATGATGCCGGAGCTAATTTGACTGGTATCTGATCTACTATATCTACCAAGAAAAAGGGTCCTGGAGCAATATCAGTTTTAAAGTTTCCTAATCCAGTCAGAGCCAACACACATACATGATACTTGTTGGCACAACTTGCCATATTAATAGGTGTAGGTGGATAGCAGCAGCCTGTAAGAGAGTCTCATATCCATCCCCTTCTGCCGTCCATTTAAAATATAGATCATTGGAGTTGCATTGGAGAGACCGACAAAGCGGTAACTGCTCACTGTCAGAAAGGATAAATGTGTATTTGATGTGCATGTCATTAGCTGATATCAATTTTAATCTTTTATTTGATCTCATCTGCTCTATGCTCAGTACATAATACTGTCCTTTGATGCAAAATAAATCAGAAAATTGTTCATGTTCAGTAAGTTTTCTATGCAGGTTTATGGCTGCCTTCCTACAATTGACTTTATAAAAGAAAAGGCATGTCAATTATGAAACGCATCCTGTAATTTCAGCATTAATTTTGAAATCAAGAGCATGGCTAACATCTAAATCCCATTCAAACAGGGTTGTAGTTCTCAGTGAAGTATTCTCAGTGACAAATTCGGCTTTTAACTGACACTCTTATCTAGAGCGACTTCACAGCACTCCACAAGGGTAATAGCAGTGGCGGGCTGTCGGGGCCTGCAAAGCCTTCTCTGCTGGCCTAAACAGAATCAGAAAGCTATATCTATTTTATAATTTAATATTTTTTCTTAAATACACTACATGTATTATAATTTATACAAATATTTTTCCCATTATCTTATTTTCTCATTGCACAGCTACTGTCTTCCTCAGTTGCTCTGCTTCCAGTGCAGCTTGTTTTAAGTAGAGCTTTTATCCAATCAGATCTCACCTCTATGTCTCTAGGCAAGAACAGAGGCAGAGGCCTGCACACTCACCTGCAGCCAGTGCAGATTAAAGTAAATGTGGACGATATTGTTGATTGTCATAGTGTTCAACCAATCAGATCCTTAGTTTGACATGTTGGGCGTATTCTTTGACTGTCAGAGCCTGCACGCCGGCCTATAATGACGTCAGCATTACATGCCGCTCAGTGTCCACGTGTAGCTTTGCCGCGAGTGCAGAGTGTGCTGTGATTGGTCAGTGGGCGAGCACGTGACTATCGTGAAACGAAACTTAACAGCCAGCAGAGGCTGATGGGTAGCGAATCACATCACGTGATGCAGCTCAGCCAATCAAATATGGGCAGTCTGACTAAGTGATATGTACCACACACCATGACAGAAGGTGCTGAGACGAGGAAAGACATTGCAGAGCAGTACGTTCAATGGTCGAGTTGTGAAAGTAAAATCCTAAGACAATCTCTTTGAGCTTGTCATTAAAGCGTGATGGTGGGTCCCACAGCCAGACCAGCTGAGAACCACTGTCCTCCATGAGCGCAGAAAACATTATATTTTCCCAAATGTGAGTTTCTGCATTTTCCAAATGCTCTAGTACTTTTCAAACGTATTATAAGTCTCGTACCGAACGGTACATACATAGATACGGTACATTTACTCCATACATAGTTACAGCCTTAGAAACTAATAATAACTGTGGTGCCATCATGTGGTTATAAGGAGGTATTTCAGCTGCAGTACAACAGTGAAGGCCTAGGTATAAAATGCACGGCCCGCCACTGGGTAACAGTATTACTATCATACGAGAACCTGGAGCAATACATTAATCCTGCTGACCTCCACGCTGTGGGAAATATACTTGGGGACTTTGAAGGTGTTTCACTCAGTGACATACGTCAGCATTCAGATTTTCTCAGCTGTCAAGCTTTTTTCTCAAAGTTTATGGCTCGTCATTTACAATTTGCCAGTAACAGTCAAGAATAAATGTAAAATCTGCTCTGACCAGATTTAGCTGAAATCATTAGTTACCGCAATTATTTACCTGGCAGTTTTACCTTGTAACTGCACCATTTACATTTGATTTATGAGTCTCTTTGTTAGGGGGGGTTGTGCCATATTGTCTTTAATGTATCAGGTTTTGAAATCCTGCTGTGGCATTTCCATTATCCGTGTTTACCTGCACACAGCAAGGAAAGCCCTAGCCCTGATGTTCTGCTGTGATTTGTCAAAGCAATTAGACCTTCAATGGAAGTGTGTTCTTCCTTTCAAAGAGCACAAAGCACAGGGCTATGTCAGAAGTTTTATTTCAAAGCAAGATTACAACTGCAGATGCTTGTTTGACGACCGGAACTTGGCATTCAAGCAAAAAGCAGAATGCTTTAAGAGAGCTTGCTACTTGCTTGAACTCCATTGTCACACAGTTGCTGTGGAGCTGTCAAATGCACATTGCTCAAAATAGATTATAGGCTCTTCAACCTTAAGTGGTGCTCCGTCGCTTTGTGAAAGGATGTTGTCTTTAAATTGCTGCACACGTTTGGTTTTGATCTTTTAATCTTGTAAAATGTGTTGCCTCCAAATCCATTGTGTTGTGTGATTGTGTTTGGAATGAAATTTGATTAGACTGATTAACGTGTGTGGTGGCCACAAAACAGTCTGCATTATTGAGATGCAAACAGGATAGATGTAAATGTTTAAAATGTGTAGAACACAGCGGGGTGACCTCATTGTGTCAGAGCCTGATTGAGTACAGTGAAAGAGAGTTGTAGAGTCAGAGATGGTAGAAGGGAACAGCGTAAAGAAAATTAAGATGATAGTTATTCTCAATGAAGAAACAGTTTCTTGAGAAGGACAAGATTAAAGGACAAATGAATATGAGAGAGAAGGGGAGGTGAGAAAGAGGAAGATTCACACAGTTGTTCAAACAGTGTATAATTTATTGTTCTAGTTTTTCGTCATTTCCACCGAGGAGGTTACGTTTTCAGTCAACCGGGTTCCTACTTTTCACTTGAGAAGTGAAGCAAAAAATCGTATTGGTCGCTCAGACATTTTAAAAGCCTTTTTGTGGTGCATTCACTGGCTACCATGAAAGTCCAACACTAGGGTCACTCAGTGTTGCTAACGGACAGCGTTGCATATCGACAATGCATGTCCATCAAAAATTAAACCATCGCACAATCCAGCACACAATGCTTTATCCACCAAATGCCTTCCACTATCTTCTTTAATTCACTGTTATCCCTCTCTCTCGCCATGTTTGTTGGGACGACGTGTCAATATACGCTCGTTAAATGATGTTAACCTCATTCACTTAAGACTCATGTGACTAGCGACTCATGTGACGACAACTCCATCACTGACATGACAAAATATCAACATCACTTTTAGTTTTGTACGGGACACAAACAGCAGTCTCCGGTGAAAGTCCTGTGTTTGTTTTACCTATCCACCTCCTCTCCCATCACCTGCCCACATATTACTACATCAGTTGCTCTGAGCGTGTAATAAAAGACACGGGTGCCTTTACATTGGAGTTAATTGCAAGTCCGGTGTGTCTCTTACGCCCACGAAAGAGTGTCTCCGTGCGTCGGTCTCAGATGCGGAGGGGCACTAACCAAGCTACATATGTGATGCATTGGGAGTGAAAATGGGTTGTCAGCAGAACTTTGTCAAATTAAAGTCACACCAGTTACAAGTATAAACAGTTCAAAACACCAAAGTAAGACAATAGGCTCGTTGAGATGAGTCAGTCCTGTGTAGAATTGCTCACCGGCGATTGCCGCACAATGCATGCCGGTTAGATTTGTGTCCGACTTGATCCCGACTTATTCTGACATGCACACGTGGTCAACGATAACCTCAAGAGAGCGAGGCACTGCATGAACTACAACACCCAATGCATGATGGGAAATGCCGGACTGTCGCCAGATCAAAGAGCTGATTGGCTCTTAGATTTGACCACAAACACCACGCTTTGTAGAAAATCCAAATTTTCTCTGTAATTGTCATACTTAATGCTTGATTGTTGGCTATTAGTCTATAACAATAAAGCTTATTTATAAAACACATATTACAACGAGCATCCAAGCGTTTCACAGGCAGACATAAATACAACGCAGATTTACGCACATGTCCACATAAATATATATTTACAGATATAAATAAATCTGAACCAGGTCTGTAAACTACCCTACAAACAGTAGAAAACCCAAAAAACATGCAGAACATAGAGCATATGTATCCAAGTAATGAATGAAAATGACATCTTATGCTCATTTTAAAATTACGTAATTGATTCTAGAGAAAATGTGAGAAGAATAAATGCACGGAAAGTGAGCCCAGCTTGTGATTTTTATTTTATTTACTTTTTATTGCTGCATGGCTTTATTAAAACCAATGAAATTATATCAATAACGCTGAAATAAAAGAGATAAATGAATACCGATTTACATTTACGGTTTTGGGTGCCTGCCATTCTTAGGAACCTGCATTATTAAAACCACGGCCCAGGCTCAGTATTGTTCCCTTGTGTTTCTTTCTCCTGCCGTGTCCCCTGTTGGTCGCTCTGTGCTTGTTTGTGTGTGTGTGTGTGTGTGTGTGTTTTTCTTGTCTTCCCACTCACTATCCTGGCTCCTGCCATCAATCAGCTCATCACCTCCCAGTCTGCTCACCTGCCAACCCTGTATCCTAAAAATGACATTTGACCATAAATGTATTTTCTCCCTGATTATGTTTGTGTTTGACGTATTACAAAATACGTTTCAAATCAACATTTTAACACTAACCTTTTTTTTCCCTCTCCACCACCGCCTCTCCTCCCTATTATGCGGTCAGAATACTACCGCAACACGCCGCCTGTCTCCGGCAGAAATGCGCTGATCCACGCACGGGGGGATGTGGTTATGGTTAGGGTAAGAGTAAGGACAGGGTTAGGGTTAGCAAATAAAGGCAAGGCAGATCACAGAAAAATAATAAAGAGTAGAGTATGGCAAAGATATGTTGATTAGAAACGTATTTGTAATACATCAAACACAAACGTAATCAGGGAGAAAATACGTTTATGGTCAAACGTAATTGAGAATGCATTTTAGTTTCGGGGGAACGTCATTTTTAGGAGATAGGGCTCCACCTGCCTCTCATCAGTTCATTATTCTTTCAGTGTTTCAGTTCACACATCTGGCATCTTGTCGTTGCTTCATTTGCTACAGGCTTCAACCTGTTCTTTGAGCTTCTTTCCTGGATTGTACTAACTGCCTCTTTCTTGAGCTCAGGATTATCCCTTGTTAGCCTGACAGCCTGCTCGTTTGCCCTCTAACCCCAGTGCGACGCAAGCCTGCCCACGTTGTCCCACTCTGCCCAGCCGGTCCTGCCAGTCCTCTACTCCTTCCTGTCCTCTGCCATCCATCTAAGATGAGCACTTTAAATGAATCACTTAAACTTTGTCTGTCTCCTAGTTGTGTTCTGAACTTGGGTTCACCTTTTGAACTAGACTGCAACATTTAAGTTGATTAAAATGTAAAACACCTGATTCCATTAAAGACATGAATAAATAAATGAGATAGAGATCAAGGTAAGATATATTGACATAACAATCTGTAAAAAAAATTTGAATGAAATAAATGACAAACATTTACACTTAACTTTTTAATTTAACGTTTTAATTATATTTTCTGTAAATTGTATCTACATACCTGACTTTCTTCATGTTTATCTCACTGCAATTGTAATTGTAATTCCAGTGAAAAATAATATGTCGCTAATGTAATACTAATTGTTACATTTGTTTTGCCTAAAATATATTGCATTTAAAGATTAAGATAAGAAATATTGACCCTGTGCACAACTGGTTGCATTTGTCGTCAAAGAACAGGCACTTTCTATGACTGAATCTAATATGTAGAATGTAGTATTCAACAAACCGTAATCAATTATTACAATCTTCAAAAAATACTGAGCAATTTCCAACTCAAAGAACACCAAACACACTTTCACATGGCAGCATATCTGTGCAGGTGAATGTATGAAAGGGAGACAATTAAAAGTGTCACTTCCTCCTGAGTTAGACACATTTCTTAGTAAATATTGTCACTGTTACCAGGTAGGGATGGAGGCATTTGAAACTTTCTAACTAGCACCTGCTAGAGGTCAAAAACAATCTGAATAACACATTTAAAATGTCCTTTATAAAAAATAAATGTTGTGTGTGTATGTGTCAATATGTGTGTGCATTCACCCAAGCTGTACATGTTTGACCTTCCGTTCACATAATCAGTATGCGTGTGTGTGTGTGTGTGTGTGAGTTTTAATCTGTCAGCTGCTTATTCCTTACAGTCATCAGTTGGGAGTAAATCTAAATCCATATCGACAGCCGGGAGACCAGGACATGATCCATTATTTACACAATCAACCATTTCTCGTCTCTGACCCAGAAAGAATGAATTTGTCACTTCTGCTCAGCCCGGGTAGTTAGTGTGAGGACGGGAAGAGAGGGACAGAGATCCTACAACAATGCATATTTCACTTCATTGCACAATGCTCTGGTGGCCATTTCTTCCAGGACAATGTTTCAGGACTTCATACGACTGTTAATGCTAAATATATATATATATATATATATATATATATATATATATATATATATATATATATATATATATATATGTGTGTGTGTGTGTGTGTGTCAGAGATTGCAAGTATTTGTTTAGGTCTGTAGCTGTGCATTTATGTGTTTTTGCAGTCTATTTCTTTCCATGTATTTGTGTATGTGCGCCAAGATTTGTAATCTTTTCCCGATTCATCAAAGGAATACAGCCACGGTGGAGCCAGCATGTTTGCGTGTGTGTGGACCGACTACTTCAAGAACATTACTTTTTCCACACCAATACACACACAAATAACTATGAATATATATGCAGAGAAGCAAATACACACATACCTATGTCTTTAATGCTGTTGAGTAATAATTCCATTGTAATAAGTTTGTCTTAATGCAATGCGTCTGGATGCTGTGCTTGTGTCCTGCCACTTTGAAAACTAAATTTTAATATTTGAAATGATTCTGTATAGTTGGCTAATCATTTCAAACGTAAAGCCTGGACAAACCAGACCACCACTTTGTATCTGTACTTTGTTCACACATATCACACAATCATCTCCTACTACCCATACACCAACATGCTCGTACAAATGTATGCCCATTAAGACAATCACAAACCAATTCCAAAGTCCCTCTAGAAAAAAACATGATTATCAAACTGAGCGAGTGAACAAACCAAAATAACACCATCATAATACCACTATTTAACTGAGGTATCACACCACTTTCAATTACTAAGCTGCCGCATTTGTTTCCTTCTATTGTCGATGTTGAGCACAACTGAACCCGCATCGAGCCACCATTAAAAACACCAACTGATTAAAAACCATTTAATTTGATAGCCAAAACGGCGGTTCCCCGTTTTCAGACGACCCATCCATCACGACGCCAGACACACAAATGCAAAAAAACAATTTGACTCCAAATGTTGTAAGCGTTGAATCACGCTGCGAGACATGCTAAAGCTAATTTGCCAGACAAATTAGTTGGCTCGATTCAAACTTCATTGGCGAAGTTATAAAATCTCGTATGGAGAGAAAAGTGCTCCTGCCGTACATTTATAGTAATTGTTTCATCGGAACCCTGCTGTGGGGGGCATTTTAGACGCCCACCCCCCATGCCATTTTTTAAACACTGCGACTGTCAAATGGCTTGGCTCAGGATCCCAAACATTACAAAGACAGCTCCTCCATTCCTTTTCACGACTGGAGTCCATCTTCCCTGCGATGCCAACACATGCCGAACTGGTTGTAGTCCAGTATTTTTAGGCTAAAATGCTCCATTAAATCGTGTCGCAACACAAGGTGAAAGTTGGTTTCACATCAGAATTTGTTCTATTCAAAGATCTGTAGGCAACTCGAGAAAGCTGGATGAAACTGAATTTTTTTTTTCAGTTAAACTAAACAAACATAGACAGTTGTATTTCAATAGCACATAGCTTCTCAATGTCAGCAAAAAAGCCTTTTCTATTTTAAGATAACAAACGTTATCTCTGTGTATGTGTTCCATGTAAAGGAGTTCTGTTTGGAGATGTTGTATGATTGGGTTTCTCTTTTCCGCAAACCCACGAAGATTTGATTTAAGGTTCGATACATCCACCAACGGAATGTTTCAGGATTTCCAAAACACTGGACAGAAGAGTCAGTTCTCATAAACCTCTTGAAACATAATAGCCAGTACTGCTCTAAGCAAATTATATTCCATGATACCTTCTAAACTATGCTAACATGCAGTAGCCTAGCTTTCCGGCCAAGTGCATAACAGCAAAACAGCATCAATGGTAAAACCAATGATGTTAACTTACTCCCGATGCTCGCAGTCCAACTGTTGTTAAGTACTGCAATTTGTTTCAAGCAAAGACAAAATGCTCCTTGAGGACAGAAATGTAAACAAAATAACTGTTAACATCCATTGCCAATATTTAGTCCATCAGCCATTTGTCTCAAACCCAGCTTGCACTCTTTCACTGTCTGGCACCAATTATAATTAGGGCCCGAGCAACCGACAACGTCGGGCTAGCCAAAGCCCTATTGAAACTGTAGGGGTTATTATTTTCCTTCTTATTTTTTTTGTCTTTTTACCAAATTTGAGAGTCCACATGGTTCCAGCACTCGTATGCATCCAAGAACATGTCAACTGATGTCACCGCTCTTTGTTCTTTATTGGAGTTGAAACAGACATGGCACGGCATCAGTGCCTGTTCAAGCTCACCCACCTGCTGGAGATTTTGTTCAATTTTAAACCAGAAGTGAACCCAGTTTGGCCGTCGTCTTTCTGCCTGTATATTTAGCAACCAAAATACTTACTTAGTAAGTTGCAATTTTTGCACTTGGATAGTTTCTCAGCCATTGGAGAACAGCTCTGCCCCAATCTGCTGTATTATGCGTCATTTGAAACTTGAGTCTGAGTTAGCAAAGCATTTACTTCTGCTGGACAGATGTGTCCCTTTTATAATTGTTTAGTCACACTGTCACTGTGATGGCTGCTACCATGGTAACCAATCAGATCCACTTAAATTCCATGACTCCAATTCACACACACACACACACACTCACAAAACTTACTCTCGCACTTACATACCAACATGCATGTTTTTTTCTCTTCTTTTCACAAAGGTAAAGAACAAAAGATTTACCTTTCATGCTGTTACAGGTTTCCATTTTAGTGTTCAAGGCTAGGGTGAGCATGTTTTGTTTGGGGTGTGTGTGCGTATGTGTGTGTTCAACATACAAACACTGAGGCGGTCCAAAGCCTAAAGCAGCGCTATTGTATCGGCTATTGGATTAACTGAACGCATGCTAATAGACATACTCAAACCCATGCCAAGGTTTTACACTGACAGATGCACACTCTCCCACTTTCTCTCAAACCCATGACACACACACACACACACACACACACATATACACTGCCAAAAAAACCTGATTTCAAGGCTATGTGCTTGGTTAATTGTGTACAGTCTGCTCTCTGATTATGAAATGTTATTCTGTTTTCAAGACCACAATTATTTACATCAAAAGAATGCCATTATTCCTAAAAATATTGTACACTCCAAACAGCTTGCCTGGTTGAATCTACATTCACAGAACAGGACGCACAGCTCTATTCATTCAAACTACGCAGTTTATCGGGATTAAAAAATGCACTTTATGATCATTATTCATATTATCATTAGGCCTACATCTATGCTCAGGTTCGAGTGATTCCTTTAAATTGAAAGTCTTGTCAAGATAAAACAATATCCCACAGTTTGCTGACAGATGTCAGATGGCCTATTGTAAAAAAGTGTAATTAAGAAAGATATATAATGCAGCACATCCAAAAGAATTTGACATTCTCAAGCAGCTCTTTACATATGCAGCAAAGACCTACAATGATCAAGGATGTCATGGTGGGTTTTGACTTGGTATGTTAAAATCTGTATAAATTGGGTTTGGGACAAAAATAAAAAAATAATTTACCATCTTTTTCTTTTCATCTTGTTCTTTTCTATTTTAGCTGGAGTCTTCAGGACCAACACTGATTCAATTATACATCAAATTATGGAAATTATAGATATGTCAATACACACAAGTAAAAACATGTTTTGACTTGCATTTTCCCTTGCAAAATATAGTAAGAGATCTCCCTTGAATAATTTGAGCTTTATTAATTTGTTTCTTTGTACTACTACCACTACTACTACTACTACTACTACCACTACTACTACTGAGTATCTTTCTGTCACAGAACATTTTCTTCCTGCTGCTGCCACACACGTTAACATGCACACCACTTATCCAATCATTATGAGGCAGTAATGTAAGTAACATGGGGCCCATGTAAACTGGACTGATTACAAAATGTGAATGTGATTGTGCTCATATTATAGTAAGAACAATTACAGTAAAACATGTGCAGCACTTTGTTTTTAAGTCACATTATTGAAATACATTTTAGTCTATGTGTCACGATCCAGGATCCCTGTCTGACCCGTTGGGTGTTTCCCCTGATCTCCTCTCCTCATGTGTCCTGTCATTCCCCTGTTTGTTGTTGTGTGCCATGTGCTCTGTTTGTCCTCTGCCTCCAGACACCTCCCATGGCCGCACCCTTGATTGGGCACAGCTGAGGACACTCCAGCCGATCACCTCCTGCAGCCTGACACACCAGACTCAGGACCCACTAATGAGTCTCCTGTCACTACATAAGCGCTGGTCCTGCAGTCTGGGGTCGTCAGGTCGTACCGTCTTTCACCCGCTGAAACCCCGTGGCATCCTCTGCCCTCCTTGTGTTTGTGGATACACTCCGCCGCTCTGCCCTCCTTGTGGTCTACGGATTACACTCCGCCGCTCTACCCGCCTTGTGGTAAACGGACTACACTCGCCGTCAAGCTGCCAGCCCTCCGGTGTCGAGCCACGGGACTCACACCCGTCTATCTGGCTACTCTCTGGTATCGAGCCACGGGACTTCACGCCGTCAACCCACCAGCCCTCCGGTGTCGAGCCACGGGCCTCACACCGTCGATCTGCCGCTCTGGTGTCGGACCACGGGCTCCACACCTGCACGCACAGTCTAAATAAAACCTGTTACTATTCACTTCTGTCTCCTGTGGTCTTGCGTTTGGGTCCTACCTGTGAACTCCCGTGACACTATGGACACGTTAATTCAACTGTTCCAAATTACATTAGTTGCATAACATTTTGCAGCAAATGTGCAACTGCAACATGTTTTCACCATTATCTGTCTCACGGAACAGATATGATTCCATTTGAACCAGTGCAGCTTTAAGTGTGCAGTGAAGCTGGGACTAGTAAGCCAAAAATGCATGAGTGTAGCTCTCAGATGTCCGGAGCCAGTTTTTATGTACTGTAATGAATTGCTGTAAATTTACGGTGGATTTTCAACGGTATCTTACAGTATTTCATAATAACTGTAACATACAGTTAAATGTTCATCCCGCCCATGTGAATTAACAGCTAATACCGTAAATTAACACTTCATGCCGTCAATTAACAATAACAGCAGACTACCGTAATTTAACAGCATGATACAGTATCTTTTGCGAAGAGGTGGATATATGCATCTCTGTACGTTCAGTGAATCACAATCCACCTACATCGTACTGTCTATTGTAGGTTAATGTATCTGTAATGACGATAGAATATTTTTGTTATTGCCTAAAAGTCATTTTTGAGTGACAAGACGTGACCGACTTTTCCTGAACTTGACTTTGGACATCACAGCTTCAGTTCATCAGTGTCGGTAACGTTACGTGTGTGTTATCCCGGGAGCAACATTAACACCAGATCAAACTCATTTTATTGTTGAACATTAGTCCATTGTGGTCCATTGTCTTAGCTTCATTTCTTCACCTAACGTCATCAGCTCATCACATAGTCTGTTAATTTAAACTGTATGGTATTGTTGTATTAGCTTTTTGCAAAGACTTGCACTGAAATGTTAATTTAAACTGTATGGTATTGTTGTATTAGCTTTTTGCAAAGACTTGCACTGAAATGTTAACATATGTGAGGCACATGCAAACCCACAGTTGCACACCCAAAGCTTCTTTTAAGAAGTTCAGAAAATTGAGTTTCTCATTTTTTTATTTTGTTTGTTTTACAGTCACTCGTCATCAGAGATTGAGGATACCAGCCAGACGCTGTAGTCAAGTCCTCTTTCAAGGAGTTCTCTCTCCTTATTGTTTTCATTCATGTGTGAGTTCATGCAGTTCAAAATAACTATAAATGTGTATAAGACTTGTTAACAAGCTAGACTGTGATGCAGTTATATGACACTGTTCTTAATACTATTTTAATTAAATGCTACACTGTTGATGCTAATGAGTTTAGTTAATAACGATTTTAGTAGTTTATTTGTTGTCTTCTAAACATGCAGTACATTGTGAGTTTTGTGATGTACAAATGTCCCTTTATTATTTGAGGACATGTAATAAACTGCAACAATTATGTATTGAATGTCTATTGTTATTCTTTTATTTGTTGGGAATTAACTGCAAAAGTAATGGGTTGTATTACCCTTTCTAAATAAATGGTAACATTCTGGCAAATACCGTAAAATCACGGTAAAGCCCAGTAATCCTATCACATAATCCAGTATACGGTAAGATACCGTAAATGTAAATTACGGTAGGACACTGTAAAACAGTAAATTACTGGCGTCCCTGCTGCCAGTAATTTACGGTGAAATAATTAAATTTTTCATTTTTTTTTTCTCTAGATAATCAAACACCCTGCACATAACACCCTTCTCTGCATAGATTCATGTTTCCATCAAGAACCCCTGAGCGTGAAGCACAGTTGTGTGTAAATAGATCCAGAGTCATTGTTTTGCAAGTCACAAGCAAGTCTCAAGGTCTCAAAATGTAAGTCATTATGCACCCTTCATCAAATGTAATGCCATTTTACATTTCTAAAAAGAGATGTTTTTAGTGAACTAAACATATAGAAATAGTAAATGTTTTTTAAGCTGGGTGTTGCCAAGCCAAGTGTTGCTAAATGTGTTCTATGAAAGTAGCTAGCAGCATGAGCTCCAAAAGTCTGGCAAGAAAGTCGTCAAGTCAGCATTACTGACAACTCGACCTTTCAGGCCTCCCTCCAAAGCCACTCCCCCCAAATTATCATCATGGGTGTAAACAACAAACGCGCAGCTTGCGGTAGACTCCGGTGAGTGTGCACAGGAAGTTAGACAGGCAGGTATGCTGTCCAATCATTTCTTTCAGGCCAAATGCAATGATTGGACAGCCTTATTGAAGTCCTGCGACAACCATTAAAACCCCATTTGTTCTTTTTTTGGGTCCGAGCATTTTATTTATTGATTGTTGCCGGGATATAAAGATAATTTCAACAGATATAACACACAGTGCTTTCAAAATACATGAACAAACCTAGCTTTAAATTGATAAATTATTGCAAAAATGACTGGAGCCTTTGTATTTTATTCCTGGGACAAAGGTTGAGGTTTGATTGAATTCAATCAAATCTGAGTCTATTTTTGAATTCCTTATGTAATCTATTTGTCTTTAACATTGGATATTTGTAACAAAAGTTTAAATTAACTTAAACTCAGAGATTGAGATGGATACTTTTGTTGGCTCCAAAGGAAAAGCACTACAATTTTGATCTAGATTCTTTCAGAGTCGCCACTCTGTTGGCTTTGTTGAACTAGAAAAAACGCATGGTCCCCCCGCAATACACAGAGTAATGCTTATTTATTCTCACAAATGATCTTTGGCAAGTACGGACACATGCTTACGGATAGCAAATAGACCTTTTTCATCATAGTAGACTTTTTCATCATAGTCGAAAAAAGCTGCTGGGGAAAAGGCCTCATAACACAATTACAGCCAAAAGTTCAAGTAGGGGTCTTTTGGCAAGTAACTTACACCATTAACAATATAATGTGAGATTTGTTTTGAAATCAGTTCCTGGCTTCCCATTGGACAAGGTCCACAGCATGTTCCTGTAACACGGCAATAATCTGACAGTCCTGTTATTGTTTGAGCCTGAGGAAAAAACACACCTTAATCACTGCGTTAAGCGATACAAGTAGAGTCTTCTGTCTTGGCAGAGATAGGCTAACCTATGTAAGCTTTACTGTGTGTTGTGAATTTATCTGGCCACCAAGTCCTGTTTAATACTGTGGGACTACCTTATTTTTTTGTGCATACTGCTTGTTTTCCGTGTTTAAAATGTTTCACTGATTGTGTTGTCCCTCGCCGTGGGCCCCTGCTTGTGTTAGTTTCTGTCACTTGATCAGTTAAACCAGTGCAACTCGGCAGATCTCTGGGTGACAAAGGACAGCTGTTGTGTCTTTCCAGGGCAATTAGGATTCTCTTTGTTTTCCTCTCCCTCTCTTCCATTAACCCACACACTCTTACACGCCTCCACGTGCATACACACACACAGCTCACAGACACAGACAACGTGGTAGCATAACTGAGCGTTGCTCCACGCCATCGTGTATCACTGACGTGGAAACTACGTCCTCCATACAAACAAAGCCTCGTATCTTGTTTGATTCGCCATCAGGAACTCTCCTGTGTCTCAGCCCCGTGGTCACGTTTTCCATCTTGCTTTCTCTCACTCCTTCCACCTGTACACACCTACACACATTGTGCATAGGTGTTGTGTTGTTCAACTCTTCACTGTTCATCTCTTACATGTTCAGTGGTCTTTAAATACTGACATTCTGATTGAACGGCCTTTATTTTGAGACTGTATCAATGGTTTGGTTAATTGTACCTTATCCCAGGGTGGTGACCCGTAGTTATTAAAGCATATTCAATATTTTATTCATATCAATAATTACATGTATATTAACAATGTCTTTGTCTTTATTGCTTGTTTTCAAACATGCTTCTATCAGTTCAAAATATTGCCTAAGTGAATATTTAATGCCCAAATGCCATAATGTGCTGGTGTGAACTGCAGAACGCATCTTTCCCTCCTAATTGAGAAATAAGTGTCAAAAATATGAAAAGTTGATTAATTTATTAGTCATTTATTAGATTCCTCCTTTATCAAGCCTAAACTCTCTAACAGGAGCAGGCAACCTTAGACACATGTACCAATGGAGGTGATATTTACGGTAGTTTATTGGATTTTTTTCAATCCAGAGCCATTGTTTTGTTGTCTTGACCTAAAGTTCCTGTGAAGATGGAAGTTTATTTTGAAAAGACATGCTGCCTGTAACAAGTGGAAACTGACGATAGAGGGGTACATTGAGCACATCATTCTGCGAAGACCTGTCCTCTGCCTCTGATTGGCTAGCCGATCCTTGCTCTATAAAAAAACAACAATAAATCAAAATAAACACGGTGCTTGCTCCTTCCTCCAGCACACGCCGCCCTCACCGTCTCTACAACAGCAATGCTGACCTGCAAGCTGATTTTGAGTTGCTGTCTGGCTCTTCACCCTGCTCCAGGTGTAACCTCACGTTTAGGCAAGGTGTATAATTGTGACAATGACATTGTGACTGCAAATTCTGCTCCAAGATTGATTTTTGCACTTTGCTGTGTAACATAACAACTTAGGTCAACATCCCCAGTTTCTGAATGGGCATGTTGTCAAACAGCAAGCAAAGTTGTTTTATCATCTCTGTAGTTCAGAATAGCTCGCTCCTAATTGCTTAGATGTAAAATATTGCAGTGCTCCCTGCATGTGCACTATGTCCTCTTGTTGTCCCGCTTCTTAGCCATTTCTTGCCCAAGGCTCTTTCTTTAGCATTCATCACCCCAGGGTTAGAAGTGTGAGGCTGTCTTGTGAATTTAAGCATGCCATATTTATTATCTATTTTCACAAATAGAGAAGCAGGACTAGATGGGTTAAAAAGGCATTATACTAAATGTTTTAATTCCTCAACGGAATCAGGGAGTTGTGACATTCCAAGGATGTGATGAAGAATACACATGGTGGCCAGACTTCCTAACCAAATGACGCCATGCTACTGTGTCGGCCCCTTGAATTGACCAAATGCCACCATGTGTCCTTCCTGCAGGTATTAATGTGAATGCCCCCCCCTTCCTCCTTTGTTGTGTATCTTTCCTTTAATGCCCCCCATTTCTCCTTAAACTCAAAACACCACAGCAACTTCTGAACTGGACTTGAATGATTTCCTCAACAGATGACAATCTCTGTTGTGCTCTCGGTCACTTTGTGATGTGCTTTTTAGATGATGATACAATAGACACACGCACACACACACACACACATCTTGTTACAGCCCCATAGAGGGGTGAGTGACTCTTCACACATGCATACAGTGGAGCACAGTAGGCATGTGTGAAGAGTGGTCATTCGCCTTTCACTCATACACACTTGATTCTTGACCTTCGCTACATCTGCCATATCAGAGCTGCATTATGTACACACATGCAGACACACATTACTGATGAAGAATAAAATGTTTTCTATGATGAATGTGGTCATCTCACACACAACCAGTAGTTACAGGGACATACATCAACTATAGCTGTGAGGGTTTGTGTGTTAGTGCCGAACTGTCATGGTACATGGGTCACGATCTGGGGAAGCAGAATACGGTTTGTAGATTTATGCAGCTCAAGTGAAACCAAAGATCACAAGCCACCCGAAAAACATTTAGCTGTACCATGTGAGCAACATTTGCTGAAGTTAGCACAACAAGCGGATTGACTTGCGAGTCAGTCACACTATAGCAAGTGCAAATGAAAGCCGGAGCTGGAAGACCCGCCTGTGACTTCTCTGTCAGCTACAACAGCAACGGAGAGAGAGTCGTGTATACGACAAGGAAAGTGGTTTCTCTCTAGAAATTCAGAAACTCAAGTAATAAGTAGAAGTTTTTCATCTTTCAGGTCAAGCAGTTGAAACCGATTGGCTGTTCCCACAAAAGATCAGGGAGCTCGGTGCATAACAGTGCTGTGCCACCGCAACACACCACAAACACAACAGTGGCTGAGGCACAAGCAAAAGCAGCAATAATGTACATTTTAAAACTTGGTCCATCATAATCATGTCAAACTGCTAACTATTATGCTTATATGAGAGATGAGATTAGGGACAGTTTATAGAGCAACCTGTAGGTCAGGGATTCCCAAAGTGGGGAGCTGCCTCTAGGGGGTGCGCGAGAGGAAAAGTGTAATGGCGGTCTGATGGTGTAATAATATTAAATATTAAAAAAAAATGTAATTTTAATTTAAAAACTGTCAGGTGGGACATCTGAAGCTATCAGTCGTAAAAGAGGAGAGGGACAGAGAGAGAGAGAGAGAGGAATCGGAGGCGAGGGGAACGGAGAGGTGCGTTGGGGAGAGACCGGGAGAAGAAATCGAGCCAGAGTCAGAGGAAGATGAGACGGAGGAGACCGAAAAGGAGGAAGGGATAGCACAGACAAATCGGGAGCACATCGGCCCATCGCGGAGTCTAGGTGAAAAAAGAGGAAACGAGAGTGAGCATCAGACTGGGAAAAAAAGAGGAAATATGATGAAAAGTATCTGTGTCTGGGCTTCACTTGGATTGGCAACGCAGATTGCCACAGTGCGTGGTGTGCAGTGAGGTTCTGGCTAACAGTCTGAAGCTCTTATTTACGTCGCCACCTGAACACCAAGCATGCCAGTGCAAGTCAAAAGCCCCTTACATTGATTATATCGAAATTGGAGGAGTTACAAAACAGCCAAAAACAACTGGAGTCTCATTCATGTGTTGGTCTATAAATGACGCACTACGGGCTTCATATCTGGTTACAGAAGAGCGAGAAAGGGGCTACCGCACACAATCGCCGAAGACGTGAGCTTGCCAGCTGCCAGAGAGATGGTGGAATGTATGATTGGGGGGAAAGAAGCAAAAAAGTTGCACATGATCCCGGTGTCCAACAACACTGTGTCGCGCCGCATCGATGCGTTGTCCGAAGACATCCTGGCTACATTAGTCGGTCATTAATTGTAAATTAAATGTGATAATCTGCCTCTGAGCCTGTGCGTGTGTGCTCGCATCCATATTGCTCTTTAAAAGTGACGCCTTGTGTCACTGAAAGTTATTGAAACTTTGTTGCAGTGTTTCAGGGCGTTTTCACACCTTCAGTTTGTTTGTTCTGATTCAGGGATTAATATGATACAATGTTGCAGTTGCTCCTTTGTTCGGTTTGTGTTCACACTGCAACATTTAACAGCGGACTAAATCTTGTAAACAAATGCCACGCGCGAGCAAACTGTTCTCTCATTGGTCCGATTCTTATGCGGCTATGAAGGCTTAAAAGGCTCTGTTGCTTCTTTCTTTTTTTTTATATTAAGGGGGGGGGGGTGCGCGAACCCGGTCGGGATGTAGAAGGGGGTCCGCGGCCTAAAAAGTTTGGGAACCGCTGCTGTAGGTCATTGCGATCATCATCTGAGAACACCATTGCGTCCCCGTTTATAAAACAGAACACTGTCATTAGGTGGCAAATGCAGCAGGAGGAGCTTGCTTTCTGGAAGAGCTTACTTTCTGGAAGAACTTTTAGGGAACAACGTAACCTCTGACCACATTCTGATTGTATATCCAAAATTATGAATGGAATGGAATACATTCTGGAGAAGTTGTCAAACTCATACAGCTCTTGCAAAACTTTGTGGAAAAGTGCCTTAGTAGTGCTCTTACACATAGGGTTGGGTGATGGTTGCTTTTGTCAAATTGCTGGTGATCCGATCGCCAAGGGGCAGCCGTGTCATATTCCGTTCACCATTAGGCTATTATTTTATCTTAAATATCACAATCCAAATCAGGTCCATTGTGATTTGGATTGTGATGTTGTGGATAATGATGCTGCCCCATTAATACTTCAGCCATTATACCCTGTGCATCATTGTGCATTGCGCTTTTTTCCCCAGCCTCATCATTGTTCTGTATCACACGTTGGATGGACCTCCCTAAAGTCAAGAAGAAAAAGCCATCTTATGTTATTCACCTTGTATCTCTTCTTCATATGAATGTAGTAACTACAGTATAAGATCCAGTAACTACTACTGTAACATGCATTCTGTCTAATGGCCATGAGAGGGTGATTCCTTTGAAGGCAAAAATAAGTCTGATTGCATAGAATTCTATGAGAAAATGACCCTACTTCTCACTTGATCTATTACCTTAGTAAACACAGTTCTGATGTGCAGGGGGCACCTTGCATGGTAGCCCCTTAAAGAAAGAGAAATAAAGAGAATAAATACAGTGCTGATATGGTAGATGTTTATCATTGTACTGAATGTTCCACTAGTAAAGACCAACAATAGCGTTGTTTTTGGGTGTGAATGGATGAATGAAGACATGTAGTGTTAAAGCGCTTTGAGTGGTCGGCAAGACTAGAAAAGAGAAATACAAGTGAAGTCCATTTAAACATTGTAAACATGAGTTTATGGTCTCAATCTATAGTTTCAAGTCTTTTTCAATACAGCATGATGTTCACTTAGTAAATGATGGTCCATTTAGAACAGACAATAAAGCAGGTTATGCTTTAGGGCGTGGCTACCTTGTGACTGAGTTTTCCGTGTTTTCATCATAGAACTTTAACCCTTTCACATTGTGTTTTCAGCTCATGAAAGATGATTGCAACATTTTGGTCGCCTGACATGTCTTATTCAGGGTTTGGTTGCAATTAGCTCCACCCTATGACGTCCTGGTGACTACGTCCACATCTTATATACAGTCTATGGCACGCAGCAATGTTGGCAGGAATGGTTTCAGGTACAATGCACCATTTACATAGAATGAACTACACCTGCCCTCAAACTAGAGTCTTACATCCCGTTTGGATATTTTAAAGCTTTCAAATCTAATGTTTTGATGATTCTTGCAAGTTTTCAATTCCTGTTTATTATGTAGTTGTAATATTTCCGATTTGCTTCTGATTGTGTTCTTGTTAATATTTTTTGTTCTCAGGTCTCTCTTGAAAACAAGATTGGTGTCTCAATGGGAAAGCCTGACTAAATAAAGATAACATTTAATTGAATAAATAAAAAATAAAAAAATTGGAGTGAGAGATGTGAAAGCATATATGGTAAAGATTCACCCAAGTGAGGGTAGGAGAAAGACTAATCCTAGAACAAAGGAAAAGAAGATTAGATGCGGCAAGTAGAGTGAGGATATCCCTGTCTTTGCTTAGCAAACAGGTGAGAGAGCGAAAAAGAGAGTTGACAGATTACAGAATGAGATCAAATAAAGAGTTAGAGAGGGGTTCTGCCATCCTGCCTTCGCTCAGCAAACACAGCACAGTAGACGAGGGGTTTTAGGAAGGGAGGAATGGAGAGACAGTGAAAGAGAGATACATGGAGGAGAGCAAGAGAAAACAATGAAGCACAAGTGAACCGGAAGAATGAGACGTTTAAGGACAGAATGAGAAATCACCGTGTAAGGGGAGGCAGAGAGTGACAGTGCTGAGGGCTTGTTGAACAGGCTCCTTTTATGCAGAAGCACGGCTGCCTGACAGACAGCTCTGATATGGAGCATTAACACACATACACTATACAAAATACACACTCAACTAGTGATAGGGTGTATTACATATTACAAGCTGTTAAGTCTGCAGTCAGAGCAGATGTTTATTCATGACAAGCACAGGAGGAGAGTATCAGGGCTTACCTGCTGCTGAGCTCGTGCACACGCACACACAATGGTTGTGTGTATATGGTTGAGGTAGATGTATATGTATAGGGGGTTATAGCATGAGGCACAAGGGGAGTCATTGCTCTGTTCAAGGGCACATAAGCAGTAATAACATTTCTTCTTTAGTGTGGTTTTTGTTAAATTGTAACATATTTTCATAAGTTTGCATCTTTTTTTATCAGTAGTAGTAACATTGTATTTCCCACATTGTGGTGCGACTGTGGCTCAGCAGGTAAAGCGTGACGTCCACTAATCGGAAGATCAGAGATTGATCCCGGGCTCCTCCCATCCCCATGTCCATGGGCAAGGCCCTGAACCCACACCTATCTGTGTGTGAAGGATATGAATCAGGTGGCACCTGGCATGGCAGCCTCTGCCATCAGTGTATGAATGTGAGTCGGAATGGGTGAATGTGACATGCAGTGTAATGTGCTCTGGGTGGTCGGAAGACTAGACAGGCGCTCTATAAATGCCGGTCCACTTAACATTTACTCACCAAGTTAATTCCTGAGATCTGGCAATGCTGCAAAATTGCAAAAAAAAATGAAGTATGATTTTTCAAGAAACACAAGCAATCCGATGAACTGGCAAACCAGCGTTTGTCAGATGGGAGTGAGACCAGGAGAAAAGGTGATGTCGTGATCTTCGCAATAAAACATCTTTGATGTGACGTGTCGGGTCTTGGCCAATCAGCGTTAAGATGTCTAAACCGTCTTCATTTCCCTCCGCTAAAGTTTAAGTTCCGTTATGTTCCGTTACAGTTCAGACATGCTGGGTTAACGCTAACGTCCACTGCATGCAGACCGTTGTCGATTTAGGAGGAAAAAATGTAACGTGATGAAACATGCACCCCCCCCCCCGTGTTCCGGTTCAGTTCACGCGGTCACTCATTAACGTTAAACCGGAACACCGGTGGATCTGGTTGCAGGTTGTTTTTTTTAAAACTCAAAGTAGAATGAGGCGATTTCGTGGTCAGAATAACTTTCATGACCACGATGATGAGGCCCAGATACTGATGAGATGATGAGGTCAAAGAGCTTAGTGAAGAGGACACTGTTTGTGTAGCGCAGCTTGACGCAGGGCTGAGATGTGAAGGATCTGGGCCTGGATAAAGGTCTAAACAGACGTGAGTACAGCTTCCTGCTGTCACAGTATTAAAAAAAAAATTATAAGGCAGGGTATGCTAAATGCAGCCTCTGCTCCAAGGAGATAAAGTACAGCAACAAGGGCTCACATACCCTCTCATCACACTGTTCACACCGTTCACTGTAATGACCACAGCCATTGTACTTCCAGTCCCAAGTGCAGTTGCTCCCAAGGGCCCTGAAGTTATGAGAGAGGGTTAAGGTGCCTGTACCTGCATTTCAGCAGGTTGCTAATGCAGAGGTGTGTATAGATTGGAAGCTTGCAGTTAAATCACAGCTATTATTTTACTCTTGATAAAATACCTTATCATTTCATTTAAATAATTGAACTGGATTGAATGCATATTAATTGCAAATATAAGATAGGCCACAATTCTAACAGCTTTACAGTAACAGTGGAAGTCCATTAATATTAGGCCATACAGTAACAGGATTTGATGAAAACGAATCACTTTATTTTGTATAGGCGATGGTTCTCGCTGCTCTTGCTATCTTTGTTTTTATATGACTAAAACCTTTGAAAATGAGACCTCGGTCTCAATGGATTTTGTCTGAATAAAGGTTACTAATAATAGAGCTGAAATACTGATTAATACTGATAAAAAAATTATAATAAATTAGTTTTTTGCTTAAAGTAAATATCTTATCACTTAATTGTCTTCTCAGAGTACAGCAGAATGCTACACTTAAAAGCTCATATTTACGTCTCTTTCAGAGAATTGCTGTGAAGGTACCTGTTGTTGGGCCCTCATGGCCTGGACAAGGCCTTCACCATGTGCTCTGAAACAAAGGAATCTGACTTAGGCCTGCTTGTTAAACAAAAGGCCTGATCTGAGTTTGAGATAAGAGCAAGCTCCAAGGCATGTTTCACATGGTCTTAGATGCGAAACCAATAATAGCCAGAGACACCCCAGGACCCCCTGTGGCTCAGCCCTGCTTTCCCTGAAACTACAAAACTCTGCTTCACCCCCAGCTCTCTGCCATAAACATAGCTTTGGTGCTTTTAAAAGAAAAACCTAGGTCACAGTCTTACATTCGCTGGACGAATACCAAAAGATTATTTTTGTTTTTGTTTCGCATCCTGAAAAAGGAGAAGCGGACAACTTGCCTGCAGAAGTGAAGAAAACGCATTCTTGAGAGAAATTCTCTTTCCAATCAAGTCGACTTTATGCCGGTTATAAGGAAGAAAAATTCCCTTACTTAGCCAAAGAAACCATCTCTGACACTCAGAGTTTGTTGCCGCACAGCACGGAGCTCGCGAACCAAAGAACTCAGAAGGACCGTCGGCCATTAAAAGGCCATCTCAAAGTAAGGGCTTATTTGGTGTCTGGGCTTAGTTGGGTCATAGTGTGTATATTACTTTGTTTGTTATGTTTTAAGTTGCTGTATTGTTATAAAAGTGGTTTGTGTATGGTGCCCCGTTATTATAAGTAATCGTTAATAATCTTACTGACGTTAATAATTCTATTGATGTCAATAATTTAGTAAGTCATAATTGCTGATAACTCAAAAACGCTCCTTTTCGTTCCCAACACTGTAATGTAGCTATAAGAAGCTCTATTACGAGAGGCTTACCCAGTGTGTATGTGTGTCTGTGGCAGAGAGCCATAGCAGACACCTAGCCCTGTTTCTCAGTTAATATTAGTGTTCATTGGCCCTGAATATCTTGTCAAGCTCTTAATATAGCACAGTTATTGGTGTTACATTCATAATATAGTGTTGTGTTTACTGCCACTGAAGACCAATAATTCTTGTTCCTGTACGACTCATTTTTCAACCAGTGTTTGTTAGGCTTGTTAATGCTGACGCTACCAGCAGCTACACTATGTGTGAGAGGTACAAATTGATGCTACGGTCAGCCAGAGTTCTGTTATTTATACTTGGAACGGACACACAAAATAGACCTCAGAGCTTCTTCTAATTATGTCACAGTTAGAAATGAGCAGGAGTTCAGTTGAAACAAACTTTAAAACCCTTTTAATTTTTACAGACAATATATTTTCTGTTGGAAAGAAATCACCAGTATTATTAATCACCTGGTTTATGCGTCCAGCAAAAAAAAAAAGGGAATCACTTCATGCTTTTTACATGTACTAGCTTTATTTTCCCTTTTTTGTCAATGTGTTTAATTTATTGATTGCTTTTGGGATGTAAAGGCAATTTCATTAAATATAACTAAATAAAAATATTTTGAAGAAGATTACCAACCCTTAGCTTTAACAAATGTCTCACGGCAACCCTCATCAGATTTTAAGAGGTAGTGCCATTATTCTATTCAATTTGACTTTCTTCCAGAATTTAGCCGCAAGTAAGTATAAGTAGTGTAACCATTCAGTTTATATTTGAGATTTAAACTATGTGGAGCTATTTCGAGTGTCTCTAGTTCTGGAAGTAAAAGTCCCATATATTATCTCCATAAATAATTTTACCAGCACTTCTACAACTTGAAACTCTCACGGTAAATCATCAGTACAAATGTTTAACATCTTTGTTTGCTAATGAAAAAAAACAATAATAAACACAAATTCAAGGGAAAACTACAATTCCTGGTTACATTAGGGCAAGAAACATCCAATCACTCAGCTCTAAATTGTAAATAGAAACAAAGGTGAAATAATTAAAACCGGTTGTCAAAACATAGGCCAATATGATTGTTACATTATCCATAAGAAAAAAACTTAGCGGGCCCTCCCACTTCACATCATGAAGAATTTTTTGAAGAATTTCAGACATGGTTCACAGATTTTTGATTCTGGCAACTGCAACCTCTTGCTGCTTTTCAAGCTAACTGAGTTAAGATTTGCTAAAAAAAAGCTGGTATTTGCTTCTAATGTTCTATTGTAGTATATTGCGTTATATTCTATTATTCTATTGTCCTCTATTCCAGGGATTCCCAAAGTGTGGCTCGCGCACCCCCAGGGCTGGCTCTAGGGGGTGCGAGAGAGGAAAAGTGTAATGGCGTCTGATGGTGTCATAATATTAAATATTTAAAAAAAAATTAATTTTAATTTAAAAAGTGGGATTTTTCACAAAATAAAAACATGAATTATAAAAATCCCCTTTGTAAGACTTCAAATTAAAAACGTACAATTTAATAAATGCACTTGAGCTCCTTCCGGCAGTCTTGCCGCCTGCCGCCAGTGTACACACGAGCCAGCCTAGCTTGTGCAGCTAACGTCAGCTAACAGCGAACTTCATGCATTCAGCAACATTCATGCAAATATGCTAAACTGGCTGAAATCGGGGAAACTGTCAGGTGGGACATCTGAAGCCATCAGTCGTAAAAGAGGAGAGGGACAGAGAGAGAGAGAGAGGAATCGGAGGCGAGGGGAACGGAGAGGTGCGTTGGGGAGAGACCGGGAGAAGAAATCGAAGGGGAGTCAGAGGAAGATGAGACGGAGGAGACCGAAAAGGAGGAAGGGATAGCACAGACAAATCGGGAGCACATCGGCCCATTGCGGAGTCAAGGTGAAAAAAGAGGAAACGAGGGTGAGCATCAGACTGGGAAAAAAAAGAGGAAATATGATGAAAAGTATCTGTGTCTGGGCTTCACTTGGATTGGTAACGCAGATTCCCCAAAGCCGCAGTGCGTGGTGTGCAGTGAGGTTCTGGCTAACAGTCTGAAGCTCTTATTTACGTCGCCACCTGAACACCAAGCATGCCAGTGCAAGTCAAAAGCCCCGTACATATTTTAAATCGAAATTGGAGGAGTTACAAAACAGCCAAAACAACTGCAGTCTCATTCATGTGTTGGGTCTATAAATGACGCACTACGGGCTTCATATCTGGTCAGTTACAGAAGAGCGAGAAAGGGGCTACCGCACATAATCGCCGAAGACGTGAGCTTGCCAGCTGCCAGAGAGATGGTGGAATGTATGATTGGGGAGAAAGAAGCAAAAAAGTTGGACATGATCCCGGTGTCCAACAACACTGTGTCGCGCCGCATCGATGCTTTGTCCGAAGACATCCTGGCTACATTAGTCGGTCATTAATTGTATATTAAATGTGATAATCTGCCTCTGAGCCTGTGCGTGTGTGCTCGCCATCCTGATTGCTTTTTAAAAGTGACGCCTTGTGAAAGACATTGAAACTTTGTTGCAGTGTTTCAGGGCGTTCTCACACCTTCCGTTCGTTTGCTTTGTTCCGATTCAGGGATTAATATGATACAATGTTGCAGTTGCCCCTTTGTTCGGTTTGTGTTCACACTGCAACATTTAACAGCGGACTAAATATTGTAAACTAACGCCGCGCGCGAGCAAACTGTGCTCTCATTGGTCAGATTTTTATGCGGCTGTAAATGGGCTCTGTTGCTTTTTTTTTTTTTTATTAAGGGGGGGGTGCGCGAACCCGGTCGGGATGTAGAAGGGGGTGCGCGGCCTAAAAAGTTTGGGAACCGCTGCTCTATTCTATTCTGTGGTTGACAGGCACATTGTTCGGTGACCTGACAATGGTTCTCACTAATGGAGTCCTTCTATCACCACACCCACACACACACAAACAAAGTGCTGTAGAGAGGACAAGACTTTTGATTGCACTTCAGTGCTCTGCTTGTATTGCCAAATTGCCACCTTTACCCTCCTCCCCACTTGTCTCTGCCTCTATCTCCTTCCATATTTGTGGCATCCAAAACAAACCATGGGCGAAGGACAGTAAAGGACACAAGACACAAGGGTCAAAGCACGACAGCATTTCAGGACCTGACAATTACATAGTGCCAAAGCCTACTAAAAACACTACAACATGCCAAGACAACTCAAAAGACTGTGAATATTCAGTTAAATCAGCAGTATAAGTGTGACAGCAGTTCTTATTTTAGCTTGTAACAATTACCAATAAAGATATCGCTACTGTTCGACATGCATTCAAGTTTTTTTTACTTTAATTTGGTCCATTTTTTGACAATTCATGTCTCTCATTCACAAACAAATGAAAACGAAACCAATTGACTATAATTTGCAGTTATTGGACATATTTTGAATCACACAAGTTGGAAACAACGCAGCCACCACTGATATGTAATTCTACAAATAGTATAATACTAATAATATAAGTGTAGCCTGATTGTCATCTGCAACTGTGAAGTAAAAGAGAATTAACTAAATAAATTGACATGCAAAAAAACAGAAGCTGCGCAGCATTCAAATGTTGATTTGGAATTGGACTCTCAAGGTTATTGTCAGGTGGTCCTTGACCTCCTTCTCTACCTGTTTCCTTCGAAAAGAAAGAATAACAGACCAGAGTCTATTATTCTTTCTTTTCTGCCTTCCACATAGGACACTATTGTCTTGATTTCTCCAGTATTCTTTTTCCATTCATCATTTTTAGGAGCTATGCTTCCCAAATGTATAATAACTTCACTGCTTATCTCAGTGAAAACCCTCTAGGCAAAAGGATTACCTTATATAGAGAAGAGGGGGCGTGGCAGTATACTGATTTCAAAAAGAAGGCAAGCGCCTGTCAATTTAGAATGATTCTGATTCCCGAACATAGGCACGGTGGTAAGAACTAAATTGGCTGGTGCACACATGTCATGAATCTCACGGTAATTTTGTGTGTACACTTATTTTGTGAGTACAGTAAGAACATTACTCCGCACCTTTTAGTGAATCAGGCTCATAGGTTTCACCTCTGTAAAGTTTTAGTAAATGTAACAAAAAAACACCACCAATAACAAATTTGAATACAGTGTATTGAATTGAGTGACTAACCAGGTGTAGGAGGAGTTTATGTTGACATTTTGCCAAAGTATAGCAGCTGTCAGATGGCTGTTGGCTATAGACTGATCCAATCACTCACTGAGTCATTTTGGTTTACGCCCACCGATGGTGCCCGTGATCCAAGCAAATGCCAATTGAAGCCATGTCAGCCATGATGAGGTAGGATAAATCTGTGGGTCGGCTGTATGAGGCTAGTTATAATGTTATACAACAATATATGAAATATATTTTAAAAGTAATACACCTCCACACTTGGTAAAGTCGACTGGTCTTAAAGCTTTTACATATTTCCACCACGGGAATGTCAACTTTTAAGAGATGGACAGAAAATATGTAATTTAAAATTGAATTTAAAACTCTACTTTTCTTCAGCCAGTGTAGTTCTGTATATCATTAGCCTTACAATAGTGGAACCCCTTTGGCATTTTTTTTAGCTGTTTAAGTCTACTACATTTACTGGGATACAGATTTACTCTGAGGCCTGAAATGGAAACACAGTCAGCAAAACTCCTTTATTACATCAGCAGTGAAGAGTATGGAATCGAGAGCATAGAAATGATGGAGGCAGAGGGAGAAAGATGGAGATGGAAAAGGGAACAGGGTATTAGAGGGGAGAGGGAGCAGAGAAAGAGTGAGTGAGAGGTATGGATTATAGATTTCCAAAAAAGGAACAAATTAAATATTACTGAAGCCCAGCTGTGCTGCGCCTTCAACTTGCTGAGTTGACACATAGAAAATCTAAAATTCATCTATCATCATCATCTAACTAGTCAGTGAATTACAGTCTTGTACTGTGTAGCATCTACCCAGGCTCCTCTTTCCATTGCTCTGGATTCATCTAAACTTTGTCTTATTTGTCATGTTACATGGATTTGGATTATATGTCTTTATTTCTGGTCTTCATCCTGCCATCAGAGAGAAATGTTGCGACATGTGCCTCACTATGGATGTGTACATTCACATCAACATTTGCTGAGTCAGCCCTGAGCCAGCAGAACAACACACAGGCACACCCACTCGAAAAACAGTCTAGTTTTCCATAGCCAGACTTTTGACCTGATGGCAAAATGTCTTGTGTTTTGGTGTCTGGCAAAATGTACAACTTGATCAAACAGTGCAGTACAGTGGTACGTACTGCTTTTTAAATACAAACACACTCCAACGTCGTGCATTTTGGTTGGCATTTGTTCAGTGATCAGCTAGCCAGTGGGACACACACCCCAGCGAGGATTTTTCCGTTGAACAGACGTTCAAAATTGGTTCAAAAGTGAAAGTGTTTTTTCGCCGACTATTTATAGACGTTGATTGAACGTTCACGCTTAGACCAGATTTCAATGGGATTTGCAATCCTAAATTGTTTCGTCCAGTACATTGTGCTAATAATAATATATCATCATTTTAGAGGCTTACTAAGAAACCACATCCACATTTCTCAGTTGAAAGCCAATATTGCAAATCCCGGTGAAATCTGGTCTAAACATGAACGTTAAATCAACGTCTTCAAATAATCTGCGGAAAAACTTTTTAACTGTCTTTTAAACGTCACCGTATTTTAAGCGTGTTTTCAACGTCGAAATGCTCACAGTAAAATATTTAGCAATTAAATACTTAATCATAGTAACACATCAACAGTTTCCACTTACAGAACAAAGAAGACCAAGTGACACGGGCAACAATTAATTTGTATTTATTAAGCAACAATGTAAATATAACAACAATGTAAATATAACAAACAATAATCTCCCCTTTCTTCTTTAAATGTAATTGTTGCACCGCGAATTCTCGTCAATCGCGCCTCGCCATCGCACATTCCCGTCACTCCAGTCTCTCCAGTCTCATCGCATCTGTGCATAGACTTTGTATGTAATCTACTCGCGCGTATAATTGGCGCCGCGTTTGGTGTGAACGCACCATAAGTCCCTGCGCATGCGTGTTCCAGCAGTAAACACACACTCATATTATACATGAACATACAGACAGAATGTGCTCTGCTCTCATTACGATGTCTTGGGAGCTCCTTGTTGACAGCACAGAGTCTATAGTTCCATATTTACGACATTTTATATGAAACATTAAATGCGTCTTCCTGTAGACCACATTTCACTGACCAGCGTAATATGACTTTGGAGAAATACGTTCAAAGTAACCAATATCGTGTCTCTTTCAACCTACAACTGAACAAACCATCAATATTTTAAAACAAATTGGTGTTTTGTGACATCGTCACTTTTTAAAAGATACCCAGCCCTATATAAGACAGATCATGCATGTTTGTGATCCCTTGCTGGATGATGCTTGCATCAGGTTGTGGTGAAAGTTGAGCTATCTTCATATACTCAGCACTGTCAATGGATTGCACTCATTCAAATGAATGAGGGCACTGCATTTTTAAGTATGAATTTCTCTACAATCGAGAAAAAACAAACTTGTGTCATTCTTCGTAAATGACATGGAGGGTATGGCTTTTTGTTTTTTTGACGATATGAACTATCTCTAATTGGGACAATTCCCATGCCAAAAGACGACAGCACTGTGCTTCTGTGAAAATACTCAGTAGTTCGGCTAAAAATGCCTCTGAGACACTACAATCAAACAATGACATGTAAATCCTAATGTTGGATTATAAAATAACTCATTTGCCAATATCAAGAAAAGGTTGCATTAGAAACCACTGTAATGCTGATAATGTACAAACATCCAACTGCTATATGTTAATAAGTGTAAACCTGCATTAGAAGCCTCTTTTAGTATTGGTCCAACATATGAAAAATAGTTTTTACTACTAGAAACATGCTGTCTTGGCATATGTATTATATTATATTGCATTCTAATGAAAGAAATGTTTATACTGCACTAGGATTTATATTTACTATTTCTAATTGTCGTTTAAAATGTTAAAATTGCCGATCAAAATGAAAACGAAGACTTCAAAGTTGATAATCTCAATGATATTCCGTATGTTATGTATATACTCAGTTTAGATCTTGAATCTCATAGCTGCTGCAACACGGCCATCACATTACACATCTGTTGAACCTTGTCCAACATTTCAGCAAATCAAGATGATATTCACAACTAAATATTTGGTCCGTCTTTGGTTATTGGCTGTCTCGCACTGTGGCCTTTATTTAGCTCATCACAGTGTGTGTCGACATATCTTTAGACAAACACACTCCTAATAATTCTCTCTCTCTCTTGCTCTCTCTCATCCCTTTTGGCTGAGAGCCGGCCACAGTGGATTTGTACGCCACACTGTTCAAACAAAGCACTGAAAGAAGCCGAGCCCTGCAGGGACGACTTGATATTAAAACCTGTTTCAAAGGAGCACTCATGTGCTAGCGTGCATTCACACACATAAATGCATGCAGACGCTTGAATTAAATTCAATCATATTATTTTTCTGTAATAAAACAACCCAAATACATGTCTCAATATCTGACGTAAGACGGTCCTAAACTCACTGTCCACTGCCATTGACGATGTATTAAGAGCTCAATAGAATTAAATGCATCGACTAGTTTTTATAGACCCCCCCCAGTTCTTTTCTCTCTTAATTGGTTGCTCTTTACGTATCTACAGGCCAACAGCATCTCACATCTTGCTATTGACAGGTATAGGATGGCAGTGATAGTTTGTGCTTTGTGTGAGCTAACGTCATTCTAAAGCTTCAAATGATTCAGTCAATTTTAAAGGCAATGTTTTTTCTAAACAAACAGTG